>NC_089825.1:126673773-126906273 GCF_035046505.1 Tiliqua scincoides
CTGACCAGAGTAGGATTTGCTGGACTGGGGTGGGGTGGGCAGAAGCTGCTGTGGAATGTGCCGGGATTAAGCCATTCCTGGCAGGCCTGGTGTGTGGGGGGGGGGCTGTCACCTCCTGGAACACGTGCCACAGGGACGTGCTCTGGTCGCTCGCAAGCCATTGCAGCTGCATCCTGGGGAAACTGGTTCATCTGCAGTGCTAGCAAGGGCCTCTGCGTGCAAGCTGGGTGGGGGCAAAGGGTCAGTTCACATGTCTCCTTCTTGGGAAGGCTGCAGGAGGGACTGGCAGACCTGAATGTGTGAATCAGCCACCCCAGACCAAGTGCAATAGCTGGCCCTTTCTCAGCAAGCCACACAAAGGACAACCCAGGCAGCAGAATAAAGGGTAGAATCCTGCTGTGGTAGGGGGCAGGCTATGAATTGCAGGAGAGATAATTTTTAACAGCTCCCCCCCTTGCAACTAAGAGAAAGGACTGTTTGTGGAGCAATTTCTAGCCATTTAATACACTGCAGAATCTTGTCAAGACACAGTAAAAGATACAACACATCCCATCACAAATGGGTGTGTAAACTGCAGATTGCTGAGAGAGCAGGGGGCCTGGTTCCAAGCATGCCTCCCCGTTTCAGTGACAAAAACCAGATGCAGGCTTAGTAGTTGGGATGACCCTGGGATTTGGAGTGCATGTTATGCAGGATCAAGGGACCACTGACCCCAAGCTCAGCTTAAGGCTTTTTATTAGGAGGAATGGAAGCTGAACCAAGCAAATGGAAAGACCTTATTGCAAATTCCCTCCGTTGAGAGAGGACTTGAGATAGGCAGGAGACAGCACGACTTGAGGCAGGCCAAGGGTTGGAGGCTTGATGGAAGCTCCTCTCTGGTTATCGGCTCTAGCCAGAGGTTCTCTCTCCGGGGCTCCTTCCAGCAACTCTCCGACACTGCTCAGGACTCCACTCCTCTCTGGTGGTTTCTTGTCCTGCAGCTCAGTCTTGCAGCTCAGCTCTTCCCTGGTGGTCTCTGAGGTCTCTGTGCTGGTGCAGCTCCTTTTATAGCCTCAGTAGCTCTGCACACAGCAGCTTCTACCTTCCCTCCACTGGTACTGCAGCCTTCTCTCCAGCAGCAGTTTTCCATTTGGTCCTCCAACTCTCAAGGGCTTGTTACAAGGGACTCAGTTCACTTTCCTCAACAGGGAGCCCATTGGCTCAAACAAAACTTTATAATGATTGGCTCAGACTGTCTATTGGCTCATGAAAGGCACAGGCTAAGATCCCCTCAGGCCAATTTACAGCAGTCAACTGAGCCCAGGTTCTGCAAATATCGGGCGCGTGTGCCCCCCCCCAAACCCACCCCACACACATTCTATTCCATGCACGTGGGAGGTAGGCCTGCTTTGCTGCGAAGTAGCCCATTCCTCCTCCTTGCTCCCCCATGACCCCCTTCTGAAGGTCTTGCTTAAGCTGGGCCAGATGGGGGCGGGAGAAGCCAGCAGTGTCCCCACTGCGTCCGAGCGGGTGTGGGCGGGAGGCTGCTGGGACAGCGTTTCACCTTACTCAAGGCTTCAGAAGGATACTTTTGGTTGCAATTGTTTTGCAAGGCTTACTTTCAGAGCGCGATACCATAGTCTTTCGAGACTGAAGGTTGCCAACTACTTGAATGAGAATGATGTTGCAATGTCTTTTCATGTTTCCTACATGAGCTGGACGGGCCAGGATCTTCTGCCCACCCAGCGTCCCCACATAGGGCCCTGGCTGCCAAGGCAAGGGTGGGTGTGTGTGGGTGTGCAGGAGCTCAGCTTTGCTTGCTTTGTTCTGGGAACCGGAATCCTTCCAGTATCTCTGGGAGGTCGGCCCCCTCCTGTGCCCAGGATTTTAAAAGGTAGGGGGTGTGGAGGAGCAGAAGTGTGGAGAACAAGCAGGGGTGTGTGTGTGTGTGTGTGCATGCTAGAGAGTCCCTTTTCCTGTTCCAGTCCAGGGAATGAAAGAAGAGGCTGGCACAGCATCCATTAAGGGGGCAGCATGTGGCACTGGGTTGTCTCTGGCCCTGATGGTTATGCATGAACTTGCTGTGCTCTACTGGCACATGGACGTCCTAGATTCATACTTCTGTTTGCCTATGTGGTCAATGGGCCTCTGTGTGACACATGAGCACATGCCACCTGGGAACCTCTGACGCATGCAATGTGCTCTCTCTCTCTCTCTGCAGTTTCTGCACACCCAGGCGTACTACTGCACAGCCCACCTGCACGATGCCGCATCAGTCGCACTGCTGGTGGCTGGCTTCACCCTGCTGGTGCCTCTCCTGGTCCTCGCACTGGCTGCCTACTGCCGCTTGGCTCGCCGTCTGCAGCTGGGCTACTGCCTCATCCCCTACAGCAAAGCCGTCTACAAGAACCTGCCAGCGACCCGCTACCACAGCTCTGTTTGCTGCTGCGCCCAGGACAGTGACGCTGTAGAAAAAGTCTGGGTTTGAGGCTTGGGGGGTGTGAGGGGACAGTCTGGGACTCGGGGCACAGAAATAACAGGGCAGGGGTTGGGACTGAGGAACGTCAGCTGAGCTAGCCAAGCCAACCAACTTTAGGGGACTAGAGTTTTTTCCCCCATCAAACTGTGGATACTTCACTGCAGTGAGGTGTGCAATTGCGCATCAGGCTCTCCCAGAACACAGACTCACTGGCATGCACTGCAGGCCCTAAATCCCATCAGTAACCAGGTTGGGTACGACAAAGATGCATCCAGCACAGGAAGAGAGGAAACCAGTGCCATCACCCACCTAGCAACATGGCCCACCCGCACTGACACTCCCCACCCAAGATCAAGGACAAGATCAGCCTGGAAAAACTACAGGAAGGGACTTTGACTTTGGAGGGAAAGCCAGAAGAGATGCAGCCACTCGCAAGGCAGGCAGGGGCTACAACAGCCTGCGTGTCCAGGTCCAGAGACAGGACAGGTCTCTTTCCCTAGCAGAGATTTTATCCCTCCTCTGCTTGCTCAATGGGGGAATTGACAACTGATCCCAGTGGTAGCTGAGGCAGCAGCAGGTTTGCTGGGGTGTCCAGGTTTAACTGGGGTTGTGCCCCCCCTCATCTGCCCTCATGCAGGCAGGTCTGTTGTCGCATAGATGACAGTAGTTTGACAAGGGCTAAGAGCAAATGGTAAAAACAAAAGAAACTGAGCTCTGGCTTTGTGTGCAAGAGAGATGGCAGAGATCCTCCCTTAGGTGGCAGAGATCTAAGAAGAGGTCTCCTAGGAAATACCTATATAAAGGTCTATGGTGGGAAGAAGTGTTCTGTCCTGGCAAGTAGTTCACCTGTGAAACTCATGACCACATGAAACATGCCTGCCTTTGGATTTCTGAGCTTGGCCAAATAGGTGGGAAACAAAGGCCAGGTAGTGACTATGCCCCAGAACTGGAACGTGCTCCAGAAGCTTGCCAGGGAAAAGCTCAGAGAGGGGGAGATGTCCTGGCGAGGAGGCCTCAGATTCTCTCTCTCCTTCACACTCTCTTTGGCTTCTTCATGCTCCTCTCGGAGTTCTTGCAAAGTTCTTATTTGACAGCTCGCATTCCTGTGAAATTAAGGTTTCCTGCAGGCTGAAAATGTGCCGGTGAAGTGAGCCAAGTGTGTCGGTCGATGAGAGCATCGCTGCACACCTTTGAGTGGCTGCAGTCATTTGGGGGCTTTTTTGGCTGATGGTGACTTTCCTTGCTATTAAGTTTTCTGAAGAGAGATGATTCAGAGGGGGGCCGTCTGAAGAAAAAGTACCATCCGATCCCCACGTAATCCAACCCAATTGCCTGTGCAGTACTGAGACATGCAGAGGTAGAAATGTTCTTTACAATGCACCTTCCTTGGGATGAACCTCTTGTTCTGGTTTCAGCTTGCACCCATGAGCAGTCCCATTGTGAAAAGGCTATGCCATTTGTCAACCACCAAGGGAAAAGCCTTTTGGAGATTTGTTTCTCCCATCTCAAGGTGTTGTGTTTGTGACCATTTCTTGCAAGTTACCCAGCAAGTGTTACCACACAAATGCCTGGGCTGCAGGCGCTCCCACAACCAGTTCACGGAGAGGCCCACTCCTTCAAGAAGCCTGCAGCAGAAAAGTAAATGCCCAGATGCACAATGCTGGCAGCACAAGTGCCACTTTTGACCACATGTGGTGGGATTGGTCCTCCAGGGAAAGGGTTTTGCGAGAAAGGCTATGATGACACAAATAGACCACAGGCTGCTAAGCAGCTTTAGATAGGAACTAGATACTGTCAGGAACTGACATGAATGGAGGGCATCCTGATCAATATGTGAATGACTCATCTGTGGTTGGCCTCTTGTGTTTTAGTAGCTGCTGAGCAGAAACTCCTCAGAGAAGCCCACTGTTGGGTCCATGCAACACTTGAGCGAGGAACACGACATGCGAGACTGGGAATGAGCAAGAACTGTGACTTCTGATGGGATCCACTTGGAAGGGATGGGATAAGGTAGTCAGGTGAATGGGATGCGCAGCTGTAACACTTTGGCGACTGGATAATGCTTTGTATGTCTTGTGTGTACACTTTTTTTAACAATAAAAAGGAAGTTCTATATATACAGCCAAGCACCCTTGGGAAGGCCGCCTAGAAAGTATTGTTCTGGTGTGTGACACCCTCCCTCTGTGGACCTCTGTGCTACAGGGCAGAGATTCAGCAGGGAAGCTTTTCTTGGCATGGAAAGGCAGCGCTGTTGGCCTCTCCTGTGAGTGTCAAGGACCCAGGAGGCCTGCCAGGAAAGGATACAGGGAACAGCAGGGAAGCTGTCACTCTGGCTGGGAGGCTGGAGTGGGGAACATCCTGTACCAAACAGGATGAGGAAGGACTGAGTCAGCTCTGGGCGCCAAGAGGCTCTCATGGAAACTCCGTGTCCAGGGGAGGAAGGAACCTCAGATAAGATAACCTGACTGCTGGCTCCCACATGCTCCCCATTGTGCTGCAGGAGCAAAGTGAAGCCAAGGGAGAAGGCTCCACTATCTGTGGATGCCATTTCCTGCACTGCTTGCAGCCCAGGGAATGTACAAAAAGTGTCACTGGGGAGAATTCCTCCTGCTTCCTCTTCCCCACAAGATATTGGCAAACTCTTGTGGTGCTGTCAGACTTAAGAGGAGGCCCGCAAGATCAGGCCAGAAGACCACCTAGGCTAGCTTCCTGGATCTCACAGTGGCCCACCAGATGCCTCAAGGAGCACTTAAGACAAGATCCCTGCATTGTGTTGCCACTCTCTTGCATCTGGCATTCTGAGGTAGCCTACTTTGAAAACCATGCTGATGCATATTGCAGTCATGGCTGGTAACCTGTGATGAACTTTTCCTCCATCCATCTGTCCCACCCTTTTAAAGGCATCTAGACTAGGTGTCATAACAACAAACTGAGGCAAGGAGTTCCACGGACTAATTATGTGCTGGGTAAAGAAATACTTCCTTTTGTGCCTTCTGGTCTGCTAATCAATTTTAGTGGATGTTCACTGGTTCCGATGTTAGAGGAAAAAGAACATGCCTCTACCCACATTATCCACCCCGTGCATCTTTGTGCCTGAATCATGTCTGCCCTCAAGACAACTAGACTGAAGAGCCCCAAACATTGTAGCCGTTCCTAGCCCAGTAATAATTTTGGTTGTTCTCTTCTGCACCTTTGCCATTTCTACCATATCCTTTTTGAGATGCGTTGACCAGAACTACACACACGACACCAGATGTACAATGTCATCAATTTGTACGGTGACATCATAATTTTGTGAGGAGCAGTTTCTCAAACTCATTGCAAATTTTGCATCCGGTTGATAACTTATTGGTGGGGACTCTGCAATTCTCCACTGCTGCAGAATTTGGCAGCAGGTGCTCAGTTTGGCATCTCACAACCCCAGACCTTCCATTTCCACACTGGCTTGAAAAGATACACGCAGTTTACAGACAACATCTCGGAAGGCTGAGCTGAACTGCCAAAGGTTTGAGGTTTTGGTGCTCTTCTTTATAGCTCCCCTCCTGCCAAAACACAGCCACAAAAAATATGCAAAAATACATGCATTACAATGTATGTCCAGCTCCATCTGTTATTTTATATTATTCTTTCCTTTTTTTTTTTAATATGTGGGTTTTAGCAGCATGGTATGAGTTAATGTTATCCATTTTTTAATCCATTTTATTGGTTTTTAGGAAATCTATGGGCTTTTCTGCTTGAATGATTTCTGCTATCCACCTTGTGGCAAAGTGACACAGGCAAGAAAAGTGGGATATACATTCATAACTAAATGATGATAAAATAAGAACTGTCCCCTTGAAAAAGAGTTTACGGACCTTGAAACTGATTTTTTTCTTGACCTCTGACAGACATTTCAAATACACTTTGACTTGCTGGCACCTTGTGGGGGGGAGGGGTTTTTCCCCCCTTCCAGTTGCATTGCTAACTGGTTCTGCCATCTTGCTTTTCCTGCAAAGGAGCAAACCAACCTGCCTGGATCTAGCCAGCTCCAGACACATTGCATCCCAGCTGGTGACTTTGGTGGAATGATCTTTACTTTCATTTTGTGGATGCAGCCGCTAGTGGTCCGCAGCGTCAACATGAAATGACTGAGATTGGGCAGGTGGCAACTCCCCCAGTGGCTGTGTGCACATCTGTGAAGTTCTTTTCTGCAGATGAAGAGTTGGAGCCTGCTGGACAGAGACCAGGAGGTGCTGCAAACAGTTGTCAGGGACTAGGAGGTGGGGAAAGGGTAAGGCCCCTGTGAGTGAGGACAGGGGGATTCCTGTCATCCGAGCATCCCTGCCTGCACCTTAGCAGAACCTGTTGAGTCCCTGAAATTGTTCAGAGAGTCTGGAAGGAGGAAGAAAGAGGCATTCAGTGTCTACCTTTTGAAGAACCTTTTCTCCTCCGCACCAAAGATTTTGACATCACAGTTTACAAGCCATGGTGTGCATGTGCAACCTCCTGATTTTAGAAATGGGTTATGCCAGATGCAAGGGAGGGCACCAGGATGCAGGTCCCTTGTTATCTGGTGTGCTCCCTGGGGCATTTGGTGGGCCGCTGTGAGATACAGGAAGCGGGACTAGATGGGCCATGGCCTGATCCAGCAGGGCTGCTCTTATGCAGGTAGCCCAGATCAAAATGGGGAGTGTCATTGCTGGGGTCTGTTCTGCTCTAAGCTGAGGGGAGAACCTGACTTCTGAGTTCTCTCAGAGGGGGAGCAAGGGCTTGTGCAGCAGGGAAAGGAGTGTGCAGGTCCCCTTGGTGTTTTGTGGAGTGAATTAGCAGGTATTCAGAAAACTGAACACAACTTAGAACAACAGAATTTCTTTAGATTTAATACAAGGTTTTATAAATACAAACACCTTTACGGTCAATCTCGTTCCAAGTCCAGTGGGGGGAGGATGTATCTCCCATTCATCCAGTCTAGCCTTGTTGGCCATGCGCTGCTTCTCGCCTGCCCTCCATAAAGACCAGGCAGACTCAGGCGAGCAGGAGACTCATCTCTGGGGTTGGTGAAGCCTCTGCACTGCAAGTGTGGACACCTACTGCCCCCTGGCAGGGTGTCAGAGGTACTGCAAAGAGGCCAAGCTCTCCAGTTCCACCTCAATGGAGACTATGTGATGTCCAGGGACCATTGCCAGACCCAAGACTCGGGGCTCTCCAGCTGAGAAAGAGTCTACAGACAGCAGGGGAGGGGGTGGGGAAGAGAGAGAGAGAGAGAGAGTGAGAACCCAGACATCTCCACGGTTTCCTCCAGAGACCCAGATGTCCTATTCCCGAACCACATTCCCCTCCAAGAGAATTCTGAACTGCAGACTGGAATCTTCTCTCCTCCAAAGGTCCAGGAGAACCAGGTATCCCTACTCATCTCCTACCTCCTGAATAAGACTTGTTTCTAAGTTGACCCACCCTCTTCTAGAAAACCTATTTATACCCTAAAAGCCTCACTAATGTCAAAAAACACGTTTTGAAAACCGCATTAACATCAATCCCTGAAGCAACTAAAGCAAATAAAACATAACGATACACCAGCGGTTCTTAAACTGTGAGTCTAGGACCCACCAGTGGGCTGTGACCCAATTCTTGGTGGTTCGTGAAACTGACAGGGCAGACTGGGCTAAGAGTTAAACAACCTGCCGTGGGGGGAGGGGGGCGCTGCTGCCCGATCACCATGCTAGCCACACTGCTTAGCATTTATAAACTGGGCAGCAGCATCTCGGGCCTTTAAGAAGTTGAGAACCACTGCGATGCCCCATTCCAAATCTACATGCTACAGAACCACAGCAGCAGGTGAACGAAACCATTTCGAAAAAGAGCCGCCCTTGCGCCAGGCTAAAGCGGCTGGAGTCAGTGAGTCCCCAGTGCCCACCTGCCTGTGGGCGTCACAGTTCTGCCCCCATCGGGAACTCTAATGGCAGCGGGGCACAGCAGGGCTTCTCAAACCTCTGTTACAGGTGGGTTCAAAGAGGGTGGCATGATTGGGGGGGTGAACTCAGGCCAGCACTAACCGGTGGGTTTGAGGTACTCCTGGGCAGAGCCAAGGATCACGTTGCAGTCTCGGTCCGTGCACAAGAAGCAGCCCACAAGGGTGCGCCCGTCTGTCATGCGGATGCGCATGCTCTTATTGAGGAGGTTCTCCAGCTTGCGGCGGGCACGAAGGTATGGCGAGTCAGCCTTTTCCTCCCCCAAATCCTGGCAGAAATTGTGAACAGTTGGTCTGAATGAACCTCCATTTTGCACCCACCACCCAGAATAGCTCCAAAGGGGAAGGGGAGGGGTCACTTGGATGACACATGAGGCTCCCTGCAAAACATAGTGCATCGCTCTCCCTCTAGCTACACCACTGGGTTTGTACTAGGCCAGTGGTTCTCACTCCTTTAGCACCAGGACCCACTTTTTAGAACGAGAATGTGTCGGGACCCACCAGAAGTGATGTCATGACTGGAAGTGACATCACCAAGCAGTAACATTTTTAACAATCCTAGGCTGCAATCCTGCCCACACTTACCCAGGAGTAAGTCCCATTTACTGTCATTGTTAAAAGCATCTTCATAGTAGCCTGTTAAAGATGTGTAACATTTCCCCAGTGCCATCACATGCCATGGCAGCATCAAGTCTAATAGATTAAAAATAAAATATTGAAATGAATGGGAACCCACCTGAAATTGGCTTGTGACCCATAGTTTGAGTAACACTGTGTAATGGAAATGTGCAAGATTCCCCCGAGGGGATAGGGTGTGGTGTCAACAGTGGCCCTGTGCTCTGGCAGGCAAGCATAGGGTTAATCCCAGGGCTCTAACTAGCAGTGAGTGTGCTGCACAGCTGCAGTCTCTTGAAGATAAGAGGGCTCTCAGGGACAAAAGCAGCACCTGATGAAGGGAAAGTTTGGTGGGTAGTAGAAGGAAGAAAGTGACTAGAGACTGGATTGGGGGACTGTGGAACTAATGGGCTAGCTGATGGCTTACTGGAGCTGTTGACTGACCAATGGACTAGCTGACTAATGGACAGATAGATGGACTTCTGAGGACTGCTGGAGACACTGAGATTGGTGTATGGCTACCTTGCCCAAGACCTGCTGAGGACCAAGGTGCTGCTGTAGTGGTGGGAGGAGCTGCTGGCAGGAGAGGGGAGGAAGGAGGACCTCTGTAGGTTGAACAGTTGAGCTACCCTGGTGGTGGGTCCGGCAGGGCAGAATGAGGGTCATTGTTGGGGAAAGAAGGGGAGCTAATTAGCTTAAAGTGGGCATAGGCTCTCTAAATAAAATTTGAACTGGGGATCTGGCAAAACACGCTGTACTAGGCAATTGGATGAGCAGCTCTTTGGATGTGCTAAAATTAGTATGCTAACATTTTTAGCACCTTTCTTTCCTCCCACAATGTAGTGGCTCTCAAACAGGAGCCATGGGAACCAGCCAAGGCAGCCATGGAATCCTCATGAAAACCCCCCTGCCCTGTACAGTAGCCCTAGCAGGGAGCCAGGGCCAATGGCCCAACAGTGTAGCCAGCTGAAAAAGTTTGGGAACTTCCGGTGTGCGGGAAGTACACAGTACGAGAATTGCCCCATCTCAAAATATTTACAAGTATTCTGACAAACAGGAATTCTGAACAAAGTTTTCTGTTCTGTTCATTTCATAAGACTGAAATCATTTTGGATGCTTTGCTGAAATTTTTGTGCCAAGCAAATATTTTAATTCAAATACTTAACTTTTTGATATATTTATATAGCATATAAAATGAACATGGCGTAGAGTTTTGTTTGCTAAATATAAGTCAAATGTACTAAAACGGATCCCAATCAGTTTAGGGCATCAGAACATTTTCTGGAAATGTTCACAATTCAAATTTTACCAGAACTTCACATCACCTGCTCTTTCTGATCTATGCTCACAAAATCAGAGCATAGATTGAATTATTAGAGAATAAATCGCACATTTGGGGCAAAGTTGGGGGTTAGTTAAAGAGCAATAAAGGGTGCATTTTCTAACAGTTTAAGGTTTCTATGGCAGACGGGCCACCAAATGAAAACAGCGCAGTGTTTTTCAACCAGTGTTAGTTCAGGTGGTGTCTGGTATCACTTGCGGGACTCCTGACCATCTGCTGCCCGACAGTGAGATGAGTGACATGACACAACAAACACTGGGAGGAGGCTTGGTTTGGGGGGCAGAGCTCCACAGTGTGCTTTTCACGCACTCTAAAAAGCCCTCCTGTTCACCTGTGCCTCTTACTGGTGTTTGTCATGTTGCATCTGGCCTCTCAATCCGGAAGTAACCGGTGATGATGCACCCAATACGATGAACTTGATGCCAACAAAGCCATCCACACTCTTCAGGGCTCCCAGCCTGTCTGTGGCTTCTTCCTGTTCACTGCTGAACCACTTACTGATGTTTGGGATGCAACCTCTCCCTGGGCACGATTTGGGCTCATAAAATGGCCTCCTTTCCCGTCAGACCTTCCCCAGCTCAACCCAACCTCTCCTCTCTGGAATATCCCTGAACCCTTCCCACCCTCCTCCCAGTTGTTCTTGTACAGAACACAGCTGTCAAATACATTCATGACGCCTGCTGGGGGTAGGAAATGATGTCATGAAGCAGGAAATGATGTCATGAACAGAAATAAGTACTTTTGTCTCTCTAAGAAACCTTTAGCTGTAAACCACAGAAAAGAACACACATGCAAATCTTGACCGTATTTTCACAGCATGGGAGAGCCCAATTATCACGCAGGTTTCCTTTCAGCAGTGACCCCACAGCAGAGCTTGGGCGCTGAGAGCAGCTGACCGAGGTGCTGGGAGAGCCCGGGGGCCAGATACAGAGTTTCTGGGGCTGCATCTGGCCTGTGAGCCGCCTGGTATGGAGTGCCAACCAGGAAGACAGCACTTAAGAGGCCAGGTCCCTGCCCCGAGGGCCTTGCCAATCTGACACTGTGGAGGGAGACAACTGAGGGCTGCAGGTGAAGGGTAGGGGGATCCTTGAACCCCCACCCCTCTTCACTAACTGCCAGCCTAGGTGCCTCCCCCTCCCCCCATCCAGCCCCCAGACTTCCAAGCACTGTGGCCCCCATTCCCTGCTCCTGATGCCTTGAGCACCCCCAAGAGACGCTTCCGCCCCCCCCCCCACTGGCACTGAGGCTCAACCCTCCCCCATCCTTTCTTCCCTCCTCTTCCTCCCCCACTTGGGAAGGTTCAATAGAGAACGAGCAGGCCAATCCTATGCATGTCTACTCAGAGATAAAGCCCATTACAGTCAATGGGGCTTACTCCCAGGTAGGACTGGCTAGGGGCGCACTCTCCCCTCCCCCCTTCTCACCCCGGGACAGGGGCTGTGTCCGCAGCCGTTCTCCTCTCCTCTCTGCTGCTGCTCTGGAACGGCGGGGGCCGCCATCTCCTTCCCGGAACTACAATTCCCAGGATGCTTTGCCCGACGCGGACGAAGGCGGCCGTTGGAAAGAACTAGAGAGCTATGAAAACGCGAGACCGCCTCACCTCGCAGCTTGGGTCCTGACCTTCCGGGTTCTCATATGCACAAGAAACAGAAGAGGTTTGCCGCACCTTAAAGGCGTTGAACAATCTCAGCAGGCGCTGAAGGGCACTGCACAGTCCACTTCCATCAGGTGCAGCCCGCCAAGACAAATGGGTCAGTCCTGAAGCTGCTGCAGTTTCACTCACCCACCAGGGACGTGCAGGTGAGGCAGAGCCTCCCCACCAGAGTCCTTCAAAAAGCGGTAGTGGGGAAGCAGGTGAGGCAGGGCCTCCCCATAGGAGTCAACAGCAGAGCGCATGGGTTGTGGGTGCTTGGCCGCCTCACATGGTGACAGCGCTTTTCAAGGACTCCCGTGAGGAGGCTCTGCCTCACCTGCCTCCCCACCACTGCAAGTCCCTGCCGCCCACCCCCTCCCAGTTTGGGGCAGGTATTGCAGATCCCCTCAGCCAGCCTCAGACAAGCTGCTCAGCGGTTCACGCTGCACTGAACTCAGATCTCATTCAGTGTGAAATAAAAATGCGCTGAGTCAAAAGCAACTTTACTTCTCCAAACTTTTCGGCCAGAGGGTCACATCAGGTATCTGGCATGGTGTTGAGAGCCAGAAAAACAAATACATTTTAGATATAAAATTTATTAGTTGGCAACCTTCAGTCTCGAAAGACTATGGTATCGCGCTCTGAAAGGTGGTTCTGGAACAGCGTCTAGTGTGGCTGAAAAGGCCGATTCGGGAGTGACAATCCCTTCCACACCGGGAGCAAGTGCAGTCTGTCCCTGGTCTGTCTCCCTGGCTATGGGCCTTCCTTCTTTGCCTCTTTGCCTCAGACTGTTGGCCAAGTGTCTCTTCAAACTGGGAAAGGCCATGCTGCACAGCCTGCCTCCAAGCGGGCCGCTCAGAGGCCAGGGTTTCCCACCTGTTGAGGTCCACTCCTAAGGCCTTCAGATCCCTCTTGCAGATGTCCTTGTATCGCAGCTGTGGTCTACCTGTAGGGCGCTTTCCTTGCACGAGTTCTCCATAGAGGAGATCCTTTGGGATCCGGCCATCATCCATTCTCATGACATGACCGAGCCAACGCAGGTGTCTCTGTTTCAGTAGTGCATACATGCTAGGAATTCCAGCACGTTCCAGGACTGTGTTGTTTGGAACTTTGTCCTGCCAGGTGATGCCGAGGATGCGTCGGAGGCAGCGCATGTGGAATGTGTTCAGTTTCCTCTCCTGTTGTGACCGAAGAGTCCATGACTCGCTGCAGTACAGAAGTGTACTCAGGACGCAAGCTCTGTAGACCTGGATCTTGGTATGTTCTGTCAGCTTCTTGTTGGACCAGACTCTCTTTGTGAGTCTGGAAAACGTGGTAGCTGCTTTACCGATGCGTTTGTTTAGCTCAGTATCGAGAGAAAGAGTGTCGGAGATCGTTGAGCCAAGGTACACAAAGTCATGGACAACCTCCAGTTCATGCTCAGAGATTGTAATGCAGGGAGGTGAGTCCACATCCTGAACCATGACCTGTGTTTTCTTCAGGCTGATTGTCAGTCCAAAATCTTGGCAGGCCTTCACACAGTTAGATATAAAATTTAAAGCCTCAGAAAGTCTAAGGCCTGCAGATGGCCCCAAAGAGGGCAGCAGTGCTTTCCGAAAGACTCCGGCGGGGAGGCTCTGCCTCACCTGCCTCCTCACCCACTGCACATCCCAGCTGCTCTAAGGCTTCCTGGTCCTCCTGGCGGTGCTTTTCCCTGGTGGCCTCTGACATGCTAAAGACAATTAAACAATCCAATTTAAAAAAGAGGTAGGAGCATTGCAGTTAGAAGCAATGACACCAGGGCTTCAATCAATGTAAAGCAGGTAACCAGATAAAAAACCCGGAATTGGAGCTTTTTATGTGACTCTCGGTGTTTCACTCTCTATAGCCAACCAGGCTCCCTGCCTCCCGCCCCCTCCCATTTCAGCCCGGCCTTCCTTTCCCGAGAGGCGTTGCGGCAGGTTGCCGTGGCAACGGGGACGCGTGGGCGCCGCGGCCTGCTGCGCTCTCCATGGCCTCCCGGCACTCCTACTTGACCCCGCGGGAGGTGTCGGTGCACAACCGGCCCTGGGACCTCTGGGTCTCCTTCCTGGGCCGCGTGTACGACCTCAGCCCTCTGGCGGCGGCCTGCAAGGGTATGCGGGCAGCCCCCGCCCGGCTGGGAGCCTGTGGCCTCCCTGCGAAGGCCTGGCCCTCAGAGGCCCTCAGAGGCTGCCATCCTGTGCGTGGCTCCCGGGAGTGAGCCCTGTGGAGGGGTTGGTCTTGGAACTCCCTGCCACAGCACTGCACCTGGTGGCTGCACTGGAGGCCTCTGGCCTGACCCAGCGGGGCTCTTCCTATGTTCCTGTGTAGTTAGTCTGTGGAACTCCCTGCCACAGGATGTGGCGTGTGGTCTTGTGTGCTCCCTGAGGCGTCTGGTGGGCCGCTGTGAGATACAGAAAGCTGGACTAGATGGGCCTTTGTCCTGATCCAGTGGGGCTCTTCTTATGACTCTGGCTAATGGGGAAAGCAGTAGGGAGAACTCGACAAAGGAAAATATTTCTTTACCCAGCATTTAATTAATCTGTGGAACTCCTTGCGACAGGATGTGGTTCTTATTTTCTTATTGTGCCAGAATAAAGCTTTCTGAATCTTATGTTCTTATGAACAAAGTGAGCTTTCCTTCTGGATAAATATGCTGAGGACCTCGGTGTCAGCCATGTCAGCGAAGTGGAGCCCCCATGCTCACGGGCAGTCATCTTCTGACTGAAAGGGGACTCTGTGGCGAGGCTATCCTGTGGCCTTCATTATCATCTGGTGGACTTCTTAAGAGCCACTTGTTGGCCACTGTGTGGAAGTGGGTGTGCAGAACACTCAATGGACCTTTGACTGGCTCCCAGCTTGGCTCTTTTTACTTTGTGTTCTCTGCTTGCAAGCCCTGCTTGCAGCCTTTAAATAATGATTAAACAAATTCAGAGAAGAGAGTAAGGAGAATTGTTGACCCTGAGTAGCCACAGTGACTTTAGAATGAAGCCACCTTATCTTAAAGGCAGTGTGCCTTTAAAGACCAATTGCTGGGGACATACAATGAGGGAGAACTGCCATGTTCATGTCCTGCTTGTGATTGGCTGCTGTTGGAAACAGGATACTTAGATGAGGTGGTCTGATCCTCCTTATACAGGTCCAACCTTGTTATGCACGAATTTTTTATACATGGATTTGACTCAACAGGAATGGCCACTGAAGATGAGAAGTAATGTGCTGATCCCTGGAGAAGGGGAAAAACGCACCCCTTTAAAATGCTTTTCTTACTGTTGTGGAGATTTTTATCTCAACAGGATAAGAAGGGCCCTTTAAATTGAAGGAAAACAGTCCTTTACAATAGTTAGAGAGACTGCTGATAATCCATCAATCATTCTCTCTCCAAGGGACCCCCTCCCTTCCTCCTGAACATGTGAAAGAAAGATAATCCTTTCTAAGGGTCTGGAGAGAGACTGATTGTTGGATCCTCTTAATGACTCTAACTTAACATCAGAAAGGTCAGGAAGGCTGTTTTTAAATCACCTGATCAAAGGGCTTTGTTTTTTTTAAATTGATTTGCTATAGTGCTAATTGATCTGCTATTTGCTATAGTGGATTTTTGTCATCCAGGTGAGTTCTGGGAATGAGAATAATGAGACTCAGCCTGTATTCCTAAGTCATTCTAGCTAAATACAACATGGCAGCAGTAGACTGTACCTCTGAATGCAGAGGGGGAAAGGGCAGCAATTGCCTCTTTTTTTTCTTTCTTTCCTCCCCATTTGTGAGCTTCTGTTGGACAGAATGGTGGACTAGACAGATGTTTGATTTGATCAAGCAGGATTCTTATGAGACAATTTTACCCCTCCCCCAGGCCTTGCTCCCAGCCACCTATCTAGACCCACCACTCTGTCCCTCAACAATGACCAAATTAGTCTTTTCCTTTGCCCATCCAGGTGATCTTCTCCTGAAACCTATTGTAGAAGCAGCAGGGAAAGACATTAGTCACTGGTTCAACCCAAGAACCAAAGATGTAAGTAGCCATGACTCATGTACTCAGGGGAACTTGGGGCAGAGGGCTAGCCTAGGAGGAAGCAATGTCATTTTCATCAGCATCACAAAAGGAGAGGAACAATAGCCCAAGCAACTTCATGGTGGTGCAGCCCTCTCATTATTGCTGCCATGGCCCATAGAAACCCCAACACAGCTACCAAACTTGTCAGCCTGATGTTGGCC
Organism: Tiliqua scincoides; assembly: GCF_035046505.1. NCBI lineage: Eukaryota > Metazoa > Chordata > Lepidosauria > Squamata > Scincidae > Tiliqua > Tiliqua scincoides. The sequence goes on from NC_089825.1 coordinate 126,689,981, forward strand.
TGATGTCATCCTGAGGTGCAAGGCGTCAGTCACAGCAGCTAGCCAGCCTCTATGCTGGTGGCCAGAGAAGCTCCACCAGGGTAACCAAGCAAGGGGTGGGGGCAGGTTTATGTCTAAAATGTGGCTACTGCTGGGATGACATCCCCCCCCCAGAAGCCCCTAGCAATGGTTAACGTGGCAAAAGTCAGCACCACCATTCATGGGAAGTTGCCCCAATGACACACCACACCCTCAGCACAAGGATGCTGCAGAACCCCCACTTCCCCACAGGACTGCTGAGCAGGTGGCAGTGATTTGCTCATTACACAGCTGTTTGATGTGTCTCAGATACGGGGCTGTCACTCCATGATTGGTTGCGGAGTGTCAGGGCTTCTGTGGACACTGGTGGTATTAGAGGGAGGGTTGTGCCACTGAAGTTGTTAGGCCTCTTGTTTCTTCATCATCCTCTGTGCTGGATGACTTAGGATGTGAAGGATATTGGTCAGACGTTGCACCGATATGGCCAGGATGCCAGCACTATTTGGGCATAGGATTGCACCATAAGTGTATTACAAAATCCGTGTCATTTGGTCAAATTCTAATCATTCAAACTGTGGGTTTCTGTGAGTGAAAGGAGTGTTGCACACTCAGATGGGGTCCTTCACTCCTGGCCACAGTGTGAAAGGTTAGGATCCAACCCGGTTTTGGAGAGCTAATCTGAAAATGACAATTGTGCAGATCATAAGGGTATCATGAATAAAATACACAACATTAGTTGTTGATGAAAATGATTGCAGATTAATAAAATGCAACCGGAATATGTGTACATTGTGTCGTAACAACATAATTCACAAACTGCAGTAGTGATAATCCAGCTACTGTGGAAGGGCTGGGCAGCTCGCCCATTTCCCAACCACTTAAACCCTCTACAGATGTTCAGGCAGAACAAACATGTGTGAAGGGGCAGGGTGGCATCAGGCTCCATCCTGTGTCTGCATCCATTACATTTCTGGCGTTTTTTTTTCATGAGTTCCACATTCTTTTCTGTTCTAAGCTGTGAGTGCAACTTGTTGATGTTATTTGAGACGCATCTTATCTTCTTTGAGGTAAGTGCTGTTTTGCACTATCCTCAGTGGGGAAACTGATGACAGCTGCCACAGGGTTTTTTCGTTTCATTGGTATCATTATTAATGTGTTTGCGATATTTGGTTTAGGACAGCAAAATTAGAGAAAGTCTTGTCACGTGGTCTTAAAAGTACAGAGTGAAGAAGAGGAACCATTACTTCTGTGTCTGGAGGCTCTGAACCATGGCTTTGAATTAGGCAACGCTGTGTCACACAGTCAGGTCACGCTCAGTGTGTCACCCGTGGTGCTGCCAGAAGGAACCCTCTTCTGACTTACTAGAGAATGGGCATCAGGGCTTCCCTCCTGATCGGTCCCCCATTTTGCTGTCTTTCAGATCCAGACGCATATCAATCCCCTCACAGGCTGCCTCAAATATTACACTCCCCAAGGTCGTTTTGTGCACATTCCACCTCCGCTGCCTCGCTCTGACTGGGCCAATGACTTTGGCACACCTTGGTGGAAAGATTCATCCTACGAGGTGGGCATCTTGTCCGCCAAAACCAGGCACATCCGTATCATCAACACTCTGACCTCCCAGGAGCACACACTAGAGGTGGGTCCCATACCCTGTGTAGGATTTAACCACCACCACCCCCGCCACAGAATCCCCCCATATTCCTTTCTTCTTAGCGAATGAAGCCCCTCCTTCACTAATTTTTAGGTGTAGCAACTTCATGTTGGTGCCACAGAATAAGAAATGCAGATTAGGCATGGAAACAAAGAAGGCTTGCACTGGTAGCGAAGCCCAGTCCTAATGTTTGGTCTTAGAAGAGAGAAAAGTAACTGCTTCTCTGTCCCTTTATTTGTTGCCATTTGCCATGGCACATGTCCGTGCATTGCTGGAGGACTGCTGTTTGTAAGCAGCCATGGTTTTCCTCTTTGCTCATGGTCAGGATCCGCCTAGCCATGAGGCTGACTGACGTGCTCACTAGGAGCAGTGAGTTGGGGAGAGAGGCAAACTGATAAGGGGTGCCTTGCCTCCTGTGTCTCTCTGCTATCCATTGACCCACCTCAGTTGCTCCTTGATCCTCTTCCTGCTCTCACAGAGCAAATGGGAAGAGGAATTGGGTGGCAGCAGTGACAACGCCAGATTTTTAAACATTATTGTGGGGAGGTGTGTACTTGCAAGGCTGGGTTATCTGCCCCAATTCAGGAAGCAGATCAGCTCGAGCCACTCCTGCTCACAGTATCGTTGGTATCCAAAGGTGCCTCTTTGCTTTTATGCTGCCCTAATGCTGTGGAAACCAAAAATGGCTGACTTGGCCCCTTGAGGATATGTGGATGTTGAAGGGAATTGCTTTGTCTGGAGATGCATTCAAACCAACTGTAATTCTGCACATAAATATAAAATGGATTGCTCACAGGTGTGTTCAGAGGAGTCCATGTGGGAGATCCTGCAGCGGTATCTGCCCTACAATGCCCATGCAGCTAGCTACACGTGGAAATATGAGGGCGTCCCCCTAGACATGGACAGGAACCTCCAGCTCAACCACATTCCAGATGAGGATGAGGAGTTCTATGAGCTCAACATGGATGGGGATTGCTTCAGGCCAGCCATCTTGCTTTACTTCAATGATGACCTCACTGAACTCTAGGTAAGCCCATACTGGAGAGTGAGGAACAGCTGCATGACTAAAGAAGGAGCTGAATCCATTCTCAGCAGGTTGAGTTTGTTTTTAAAAGCACCTTCCAGCTAGAATTTGTGTTCCTTTTGCATTGGCTGGCCTCCCTCCTATTCTAAAGCTGTCTTGCAGTAATGCAGAGGGACACACATCTAGCAGGTAGGTCCTTGGGCCGTTCATGAGTGGCAGCAAGAACTGGGAGGAGATATAGTACATGTGACTGGATAGAGCAGTGGTCTCCAAACTACGGCCTGGGGTTGGAAGATTTTATCTGACCTGTGGCATGATGGTGGGGAAGCCTTAACACTCTGGGCAGCAGCAACCTGCTGACTTGTCAGTAACCACAGAACCTTGCACCAGGTAGATGCTTCCACAGAAGACTGCCCCAGAAGGCTCTGTGCCTGCAAGGATTCCCTTATCTCCCCTTGCAAGGCTGTGCAGTTACCCAGCACATAAGCAGGTTGCTGTGGGCCGGAACGTTCAACACTTCTCAAACACCGTACCCATCTACCTGGCTGCTTAGCAAGGGCTCCCAGTTATTGTCCGGCCAGCGCCTGTCCTCATTCTGCTGAGGTGCTAGTGCTCACTGAGTCCACAGAGTCGAAACCCCAGCAGCAGCCGAAGTGGTGGTGCAGTCAGTGATTACTGCCTCATTCAGTGAGATGAAATTCCTCTTTGCCTTTGACTCAAAGTGTTTGAGAGGTAGGCTTTGAGTCTCATGCACTAACCAAGAAGTGGCCAATGCAAAGAAAGGAGAGGGCCAAGGATGGGGCTGCAATGGTGAAAAAAGAAATTAAAATCCAACTGTGGGCACATGTCCTGACATTGTTGTTTTATTTATTTTCCACTTAACAAAAAGAGTTAACAAAGCTCATTGGGTACCAACATACCAGCAGCCTGCTGATGTGTCCATTTGGGAAGGAGGCAGTATGTATGGGTTGGGGTGGAAAGCTAGTATTGGTGAACTCATATCAAGCCGCTTACGAACAAGATCCAAGTAAAACTTGGATTCATTCAAATTTTCATTCATTTAAATTTTATTCATCAGAAAAAAACTGATTTTTTTGTTACACTGAACAGGTGTAAGATATACAATGTAAATATATTGTAATGTAATGTATTGTAAAATATAGTGTATACAAATATACTGTATACAAATATACAATGTGGCCCTCCTACTGAAAAGTTTGGAGACCCCTGGGATAGAGGAGTGTTTCTTGTTATGCTGATCTGCACAGAGGTTCCTCATCAGGCTTAGCCGGAGGTAGAGGGTGGTGACAGTGGCATCCCGTGCAGCTTGGCTAAAAGTAGTGAAGGCTGCTAGGTGGGGTCATTCCCACTATGGTTATTCAAGGGAAAACTGGGGCGGGTGAACTGTGGAAGAGTTGCCTCCATTTGGGGAGCCTGGTTCCCTTACTTCTCTAACAGACTTTTACATGACTCACAAGGGCCTCATCCAGGGAACAGTGTTCATGCAACTGCAGAGTGAGGGTCAAACTGGATGTCACTTTAGGCATGTCGTTGGGACTGGCATACTTATTTTTTCCTACGTTAAATAGTTGTGAGATTGGGACTGTGGTGGTGGGGATAGTTTGTGCTGCTCACCTGCCACTTCTATTTGCCCTGGGGCAAAATCGCCTTTTGGTGCAGTGTCAGCAGATATACCCTGTGAGGCGGGCATTTTTACCACAGCAAATAGCAAGGGCGGTGACCTGGATCAAGACCATGGCAGGTGCAGAGGCTTGAATCCATTTCCCCACATCCTGCAGCCTCGTGGGTGGCTGATCCAGCTGTAGTGGACTGAGGTTGCAATCCTAACCACACTTTCCTGAGAGTAAGCCCTATTGAACAAAATAGGACTTACTTCTGAGTAGACCTGGTTAGGATTGTGCCCTGAATCAGAAACAGGCATGCTAGCCCCAGCCACATGCTGAAGGTAACACCTGGTTTGACTCTTAGTCTCAAACAGCAGGCGGTTGTCCCCGTGCTCTGGGTTTGCATTTTGTGCCCTGGTGGTGAAGGCTTCCCTTCAAGCCACCTTGGAATCAGGCACTGAGAAGGCAGCAACAGGAGCCCAAATGTGGCTGGTGAAACTCCACAGTGGGCTTGAGGCAATAATGCTCCTCAGTAAACAAAATGTCTAGGTTGGATGTATTGGCAACCTTCAGTCTCGAAAGACTATGGTATCGCGCTCTGAAAGGTGGTTCTGGCACAGCGTCTAGTGTGGCTGAAAAGGCCAATCCGGGAGTGACAATCCCTTCCACACCGGGAGCAAGCTGGGTTGGAGCTACAGTGTTTTTGCTGTGAACGGCACTGAAACAGATCTCCAGAATAATCAAAGCCTTCCTTGCAAAACAGACACGCCGACTGTCTTGTGGAGGAAGCAGGAACAAGTGCAGCGTTGGCCCTTCTGGCTCAGGACCCAGCCTGTTCTTGGGCCCGTCTAGACCAGTATCCTCACTTCCTCAGATGCTGCTGCCTCCTGGATGTGAGCGTATACCAAAAATGGTAATCTTTGCTGTTACACTGAAGAAATATGATGTGGTGAACTTGAGAATGTGTCCCCCCAGTTTTGGGGGTTTGTGGTAGGTAAGCAGTTCATCACTGTAGCCACCAGATGTCAGCAGCGGTTCATCAAGCAGCCATTTTGAGACTTCTGTACAGTACTTGCAGAAACTCTGGAATTGGTTTAAAATATATAGTACGGACCCTTATGACTACTTAGTGGGTCATTGTCCTGATCTTGCAAAATCATCTGGGAAACTGCTGGTGCTCTTTTTTTTTTTTTAATTTGAAGCAGGAAGGAGAGGAAAAAGCATTTTGACATCCAAACTCAGACTTGTTAAGGTCACTAGAAAACAGTGGCCATGTACTGTTCTCCTAGGAAATCCTAGTTCCTGTTCAGCTGAGAAGCACTCACTGAATGACTTTGGCTCAGTTACTCTCTCAGCATGACCTACCTCACAGAGTTGTTGTAAGGCAGGGGTGAAGGAACTCTATATGCAACCTTGAGCTCCTTGAAGAAAGAGCAGGTTAAAGACATAATAAAATATGGAGTGTAAATACTTTTTGAATATTATACAGAAAAGAGATAATTGACAAGTGCATCTTCCTCTATCTTTGCACTGTATTAGTTGGAGAAGTTGTCACATTCTTCTTTCCAGCACAGGCTGCAAACACTCTTTTTTCAGTTGAAGAATTTGCAGCTTTGAAGGAGATCCCTTGGGATGAATATGTTCCAGAGGAGTAGCTAAGCTACTGTGAAGAGTGTACATGTGTGTGCTCTTGCTGTTTAAACCTGCTACTTAGAAGGTGCTATTCAAAGTTAAATCTTAGCTAGCTGTTGAGATTCAGATGAGACATACAGAAAGAAAAGGAAATATATATATATCACCAGCCCTGGAAACTAGGCTAGGAGGGACATTAGAGGATTGTCCTGAAGTGACACCCAGTGTAGGAGAAAAGGAAGCCTTTAAGAGCTGCTTTGAGCTAGACCTGGTGGAGCAGGGAATTGCCATGGTGAGGCATGACCTCTCAAGCAAGTGCGCTTGTGTGATCATTGCTTGGTGGGTGTTTCTCTCTCAGCAGGGCTCCCCACCTACTGACCTGTGTCTGTAGGAGAAGTGGCAGTGCTTTGAGGAGAAGTGGCAGGCAGTGGGGAGAATCTTGCTTCAGAAGAAGAGAACATGACAGATCTCAGGGGAGGTTATTGACTGAATGTAGCCGGCCTGTCAGCATTCAAAGGCAGCATTTGGTCCAGCTCTGAACATCTGGAAACATTGTCCCCAGGCTTACTCAGTGCTCCTGGCTGCACCCGTTGGGAGTCAGGGCCACAGATGATTCCTGTATCGGAATGCCTCAAAAAGAATTTAAGGGAGGAGGGTTCCTTACAAATGTGGTATTGAAGCAGAATAATTTAAGTGCATTTTGAACCACAACAGACATTGAGGGCACCTAGGTCCTAAACACATCACATGAAAATGTTCTGTTTTTTTCAGTGCAGTTAACTTCCCTGTAAGACATTATCTGCCCTTTCAAACACTGATGAAGGGCCCAATCCTTTCCAACTTTCCAGCGTGGATGCAGCCTTGCCAACGGGGTGTGTGCTGCATCCTGCAGTGTGGGGGCAGTCACAGGTGCCTCCTTGAGGTAAGGGAACCTTTGTCCCCTTACCTTCGGAGCTGCATTGGGGGAGGAATTGGTTAGGATTGAGCCCTGAATTTCAGCAGTGTGATTTTTCAAAAGCCTACCTCCTGTTGCTATCCCAAGGAAGTCTTATTTTCTAAGACATAAACAAAAATGCCATGAGGAGTTAAATAGAAACACACAGGACAATCCCCTCAATAGGAAAATACTGTGTATGAAGTGGCAGAGGGAAGAGAAAAGGGTTTGTGTTTTTGGAACCCTTTGGTGGCCACCTTTGACCCTAAATCTGTGAAGATTAAAAATGCTAATTAAAAAACAATCTAAGAGGATGGGCAGGGTTAAGTAAACCCTTCAGAATTTGCTGGATATAGTAAAGGGAAACCTGCGCTGCAAGGGAGGGCGAGTAAAAGATTGTCAGATGGCAGAGAATGAGTTGTGGTTAGAGGAAGAAGAACAAGAAGGAATCCAGGGATCCAGATCCAGGTGACACTGGGCTGCTTGGACATGAAGCTGTTTCTCAAGAGGCAGCCTATAGACTGTCCAGCCAGTCCAGCCTTGCTGGGCCTCTTCCTTATCAGTATGGCTCTCCTGCACTTTTCTCTTTTTTTTAAACCATGTTTTGGTTTTTATTTTTTTTTCTTTTGTGACAGTATCCTGCACCTTTTTCTAGAGTTCCTTCTGGTTGCTGGCAACACAACCCCCCTCTCCCGCTTCTTCATGATCCTGCTTGAGCACAGAAAGCCAGTCACTGAGAAGTGCAAACAAGGAAGGAAAAGAAAAGGGACCATTGCACACATGCAGGTTGCCGCAGGATGTGGTGACAGCATCTGGCCTGGTTGCCTTTAAAAGGGGATTGGACAAGTTTCTGGTGGAAAAATCCATTATGGGTTACAAGCCATGATGTGTATGTGCAACCTCCTGATTTTAGAAATGGGCTCTGTCAGATGCAAGGGAGGGCACCAGGATGCAGGTCTCGTTATCTGGTGTGCTCCCTGGGGCATTTGGTGGGCCGCTGTGAGATACAGGAAGCTGGACTAGATGGGCCTATGGCCTGATCCAGTGGGGCTGTTCTTATGTTTCTTATGCATGTGCGTATACACACACAGGAGGGAATCTGTGTGGAGCAGTGATGGTTTGGGTATCAGGTTCTAACCCTAGAATGACACTGACCACACTGACTGCTCTGCAGCTCACTGTGTAGAGTGGTTGGCTGAAGTTACAAAGTACAGAGGGCCATGGGGTACATTCCTAACTATACCTGATAGATATTCGGTGTGACCCAAAAGCTGTAGGATTCCCAGAGACGCTCATTCAGGAAGTGAGTCCTCTTCTCATTATGGACCTGGCTGCTGCAGTTTCCATTGTGCTCCAAATCTAAACACTGCACTGAGGCCAAAAACCTCCCTGGAAACACTGGCAAAGAGAAAGGTCTCCAGTTCAGAAGTTCCTGCAGTGTAGCAAGTCGAGGAGCTCTAGTGAGAGAAAAGAAGCAGCTTGCCCTGTCCTGTTCCAGACATTTGAGCTGCCTGCTGGCCTCCTGCCGCCCCACTTGCGCTCCCATCTGATCTTTCTCTGCACCCACCCTTTTGCTTTCTGACTCCACCTCCCTTAGATGAGAGTTTGGGGGGTATGTGGAAGTGCTGGTGATCTAGAAGTATGTAGCATCAAGTGGCACTGCAAAATGGCCTTACAGGGGCTTGCAGACTCCAGGGCCAGGCAGAATAAATGGAAATAAAGACCCAAAATCTCCAGGGTCCATCACACAACCATTTGGGGAAATGTTATACTTCATTTCCTGTGTGAAAGAGCAGGACTTTGATGTGACTGTCACTTCAGGAATTGTCCCCAGGTATATGAAACACTTTCAGCACAATCCGAGGCATGTCTTCTCAGAAGTAAGCCACATTTAATTCAATGGTTCTTAGGCTGCAATCCTGTCCACACTTACATGAGAGGAAGCCCAATTTACTATTATGGAATTTACTTCTGAGAATACATGCATAGGATTGGGCTCTTACTCAGGTACATGTGCATAGGATTGTAGCGTTATTCCATTGAATAAGTACATGTGTATCCTTGTGCAGTACCAACCATCCTGTCTCATTTCTCAGCATTTGTAGAGTCCTCATTGGTGCCATACCTCCCAACGCTTCTTCTGTCCTGTGTGCTGCTTTTGTGTATGTCAGAATCTCCTCTCAGCTGTGGCAGAGCTCATGGGCATCTGTCTACCCCCATGCACTGCCAACAAGGCCTCCGGCTGTCATGATACCAGGCCAGCTGTCCTCTCTATTGCTGTGCTTCCTTGGATAGTCTCTGCTCCTGGCAGCTGTCATAGGGGAATGGGAAAAATCCTCCTGTAAGCCTGGTTATTAAATGAAATTTGAAGGTTGAATGTTATCTTGTGGTGTGGAACTGGCAGGTCCTATAGCTGCAAGGAGACTTTCACTTGTACTGAGGGCAGCTGGGATCATGACCATCTATCCTCCAGACTCCACCTTCAGACTCCTGCCCATCGATGCAAGAAAACCGGTTGTTCTTAGCCCATGACCCGCCTTTCCTTTTCCAGACATGCTGTAGTATTGCAGCTGCCTCCTCCCCATAGCCAAGCTACCCTTGTCCAGCTGAATCTCCTCTCCAACACTTTTAAAAATTAATAAAAAATCTCTCTCTCCCCCACTGCTGTCATGATTCTTAGAGAGGTGAGAAGACTGGTCATAGTTGCATGCCTCCCCAGCAAGTTCACAGCCTTCATTTCATCACTCTGGAACCACACAAATGTCCCTATTAACCACTCTGCCCTTACCTCCAACAACCATTCAACGTGCAGCCACCCTGCAGCTGAATTCTCTACTTTTCCCTGCTACTGCAACAGTGCTCATTAACATCCACCACATGGCCAGTGTTCAGTATCTGCCATTGTTGAAGTGAACAATGATAGATAGGCCTTCTCTAGGATGCCTGGTTCTTTTGCTCAGATTGCTGAATTCCTAGGTATGGGTGGACAACGTGGCTATCATAATAGCCAACCAATTGTGAGTTCATACGGTCCTTTTGTGCATTTCAAATGGCTATACTTCATCTGACACAATTTGAAGCAAGCGAAATCACCTTGCAGAGGAAGGAGGTTCCCCAATACAGTTGTAGTTTCAGGAAGGACAGGCAAGCGCAACCTCTGTCCTGGAAATCCTCCAGTGTTTCTTGATTGCTAGAGAACCAAGATTATTTTGTAACCATCACTCCGTTACAAAAACCAGCTTCTTAGTCGTCGTCCCTCACAAATTAATTATTATGTCATGCATCTTAAAGCACATGATTTTAGCAAGAGGTGGGAGCCAGTCTTGTTCAGGTTTTTCAAAAGGTGAAAGCTGAGAAAGGGGTCAATTAGTTGCCTGAGGTCACAGGAAGACTGTGACAGAAGCCAACCACACTCTGATTTTCTGAGACAATGTAGAATCCTCATGTTTCTGCAGGCTGTCACACATATTTAGCATGTGTTTCAGCCACATAAAATCAGCAGGGGAAAAGTCTTGAAAGATTATTTGCCCCCTAGTCAAAAAGAAGCAGTTCCCTGAAGGAAAGAGCAGGCTTGTGGTGTAATGAGCGACACATCTTTGACCCTCTTGAAAGACGATGCAGTGGGGGTGAGCTGTCGAGATAAGCACTACACGTCCCCCATTAGTATCATGCTGTAGGTTCCTCGATGGGATTCCTGAAGCTTGCTGCATTGTGAAAAAACATCAAAGGCAGACAAGAGACAGAAGGAAAGGGATGTTTTCCTCTTTGCAGGCTATTCCCTTAAGCAACAAGGCCCAAGCTGCAAACTAATCCTGTCTGAAAATTTATGTTTTGTTCTCATTGCTTTACTTTTAAATAATGGATAACGTAACATTTGAAATATATGGAAGGGAAGGTTAAGTTCAGATTATGCTGTAACAAAGTCCATCTTTCTCCTATCATGAAGAGAAATTCTCTATACGTGAACTGGAAATTGCAAATTTGAGCCAAGAATTTAGATAGCAAATATCCTAGAGCATTGGCTTCCAGCATCACCAGAAACATATTTCAGCATGAATGAGTGGGATTGGTGCCCAGGCTCCTGGAGGGCTTCAGAGGGTGTTGCACTGAATATAAAAGCCACAAGAGGGATAACATTCGTTTGGTGAACTGAGCCTCCTGTGGGCTCCTCTGTGGACACTTGGAACCAGTCTACAGGAGAATAACCCTCAACGTAGGTTGAACACTTTCATTGAAGAAGACTGTGTTTTAATAGCTGGGGTAGCCCACCATTTCTTCTCGTAAAAGTAAACTACCATCTGCCCTTTGACAGTAATTCAGGAACAAGTGTACCACTAACTGCAATAGCATACTGTCCTCCCTGTGAGCAAGTCAGAGCAGATACAGCCTGATTTCAAGCACACTTACATAGGCAGAAGCTCCATTGCAATCAGCAAGACTTTATGTAGGATATTAGATTGGAGGTACTAGTTTCTAGGTGGGTGCCTGCTCCTTTGATTTTACTACATTGTGTTCCTCAAAATTATTTGATGATTGGTCAGCTTTGTACCATACATTGTTTGGTGTTACAAAAGATTTATGGGAATTCAAAAAGATTTATGGGAATTCAACTGAGTTACAATTTCAGTCAATAAAGTTGAGGTACTTTTGAAAAACTTTGCTGGTTACTGATTTGTCTCAAAATTTAAGGTGATTATCCTTTTCTTTTTGCAGTAATCAATTTTTGAATATTCAAATATTTTCAAGAGTTAGGTAATTACAATTAAAAAAAAAGGAAAATGTTCATATAGCTGAAATCTTCTGCCTTTTCTATTATGTACAACATTTTATAGCAGTCCTTTTGAGCGAGAGTACTTTGGAATAATGATCTCCGGCCCTTGCATTTTAAGCAATCCTTCAGTCAACCTTCTCACAATCTTCAAAATCAGAACCAATTTCCCTTTATTTTATATTTGGAGAAGGGAAGTTTGCCAGAATACTCAGACTTGCTTTAAAAAAAAAATTCAAAGAGAAATTTAAAAAGCCATACTAAAATTATTATTTTTTATTTTATTATTTAATTTATACCCCGCCTTTTTGCACAGCGGGGCAAAACAGCATAAAATTGTCTCACAAATGTGTTGTGGGGACTGGAAGGAATACATTGCTGTAATTTGTTTTGAAAATGGGATATTAGAAAAATAATTGAGGCCCAAATCCTAACCAGCTTTCCAGCTCTGACATAGTTGTGGCAATGTGGCATGTGCTGCACCCTGCAGTTGGGAGGCAGTCACAGAGGCCTCCTCATGGTAAGGGAACAGAATTGTTATTCGGTTTTTCTACATAAACATATTTGGAAGTACTCATGTGAGTAAAACACTACATTTTACAGGATTAGGTCCATGATAAACACTTTTCTATTTAGATGGTTCCACGAATGTTATATACTGAAAGAAACTCAGTAACTCCTACATGGGTATTATTAGCATGGTAGTAAATGAGCCCCAGTCTGAATTGAAATCCATGCAAGGTACAAACTGGGACTTTGTTTTGGAGCTATATTCTGGTTTTGATTGCAGAAGCAACACCCTGCATTGAGTATTACGTTCTGTCCCAATTTAAATGTGTTCCTGCTGTAGCATCTGTGACAGGTAGGAGAACCCCATTTACTCAAATGGAAGAGCTAGGGCAATGGTTCCCAAACTGTGAGCTGTGGCTTCTTGAAGAACCGTGGAAATCAGCCAAGAGAGCTGCTGTATCCTTGCAAAAGACCCACTACAGTGTGTAAGATTGTAGCTCCAATAGGGAATCATGGCTAATGGCCCAATAGTCAAGGGAGTTGCCAGTTGAAAAAGTTTGGGAACCATTGAGCTAGGTGTTAAAATCAGAAATGACAGTTTCCAAATCTTGTAATTTTTAAAAATACAACATGGGTCTTTAAAAATTTTCTTTTGGTTCTGGAAAAGCAAAAGACTATCACAGGTGTTATGGCTATCAGAGGTGTTGACAATTTCTCTCTGCAAACACAAATAAGAATAGCTAATTAATCCAACTCTTGAAAATCCTGAGCTCAAAGAAATGTAGACCACGTGATTTCTCCAAAAGTGAACTATGATTGCATTCTTAATTTTTATAAAATATTACCCTATTGGACTGTCTTTACTGAGTTCTTTCCTCATTTGTAAAACGGGGAAAAAAAGTTATAAACCAAAGTCCACAAGAGAGTTGCACAGATTTAAGCCTCACTGATTTCAGTGGGGCTTCAGTATGTGTGCTGAATTGTGGCCTCAATTATTGTCAAAATCTGCTTTTAAAAATGTTTAGCAGCAGTTGATGAAGGGAAAAAAAGTTCACAAGAAAGAAATAACTAATAGGAGATTTTATTGCTTATTACACCACACTTCCATTTACATTCATTTGTTCCTGGGGGACAAACATATTATTGCCCTAGGGCAGCAATTTTCAACCACTGTGTTGTGGTACACTGGTGTGATGCAGATGGTCGGAAGGTGTGCTATGGGACTTTGGGGAGGGCCATTTATTAGTAGGGTGGTTAGGGAATTTGAGGGCCCAATCCTATCCAATTTTCCAGTGCCGGCATAGCTGTGCCAATGGGGCATGCAGTGCATCCTGTGGTGGAGAGGCAGTCATAGAGGTCTTCTCAAGGTATGGGAATACTTGTTCCCTTACCTTGGAGATGTGTTGTGGTTGCACCAGTGCTGGAAATTTGGATAGAATTGGGCCCTGAGCTTCCTAACAGCAGCAGTGTGCCTTGTCAGTGGTAAAAAAAAAACTGATGGTGTGCCTTGACAATTTTAGCGCCTTGTCAGTGTGTCATGAGATGAGAGGTTGAAAATCGCTGCCCTAGGGGTAAACAGAACCTCATTGGGTACATTTTTTTTTCCTTTTTGAAGAGAGAGTGCTTTTCATTTTTAGACAGAAGATGGCCAAAAAGAAAAATCTTAATTAAAAAAAAAAACTTAGGAAAACTGAAATTTGCTTGTGTGAATTGGATAAAATCTTTTAATGAATTGGAGTAATCTGTGGATTTGTTTTCTTCTTTCCTTCTTTCTTGCCCTAGAGGAAAAGGAGAGAAATAAACCACTCCCTTCTGAAGTATTTAAAGTTAGAAAAAAGGGGGAGGGGGAGGGAAAAAACCCTATTCTTTCCTCCCCTCTGCTAGTAAAGCAGATTCAGGCACATAACAAAAGTCCTGGTCCTACTAGTATGGAACTAGTTAACCTTTAACAATTTTATGCTGATGTCATAACTGAGCATGAGTACTGATTAATCCAACCTTTTCTCTCTCTCTCTCCCTCCTCCCTGTAAAAAATATTTTTATTGAGGGAGGGGGGAGAGAAAAGAGCATAAGAAAAAAAGAAATAATTTAGAGCAGCCATCTTTGTTTTATGCAGAAATCTTGTCAGTTTCCCCCCAGTGCCAGGAATGTCTAAATATTGTTCATGGTCACAGATCCTGGAGATTGAAAAGAAAATAGAGCAGCAAGAAGAAAGAAAGAAAGAAAGAGAGAGAGAGAGAGAAAGAAAGAACCTTTAGCTTTATGATCTATTTCTTTTTTTTTCTTGCATGATATTATTTTCTTTTAATTTGGAGCTGATTTTTTTTTAACAGGGGGAATTTTTTTTAACCTTAAGGGTTAAAACTAAGCCAGCCATTTTGTTTTTTTTTTTAAATATAGGGGGGCACATATACATATATATATATGTTTTACTTTGGAGCTTTTTTTTAAAACAGGGGTATCTTTTACCTGATTTTTTTTCTTTTACCTGATTTTTTTAAACAGGGGTATCTTTTCTTTTAACCTTAAGGGTTAAAACTAAGCCATCTCTTTAAATATAGGGGGGTACATATTTATATACATATATTGTTTGCTTGAATTTGGAGCTGATTTTTTCAACGGGGGGGGGTGTGTGTGTGTCTTTTTTTAAGGCTTAAAATTAAGCCAGGCATTTTCTTTTTAAATATAGGGGGGGGGCACACATATATATATATATGTTGTTTGTTTGAATTTGGAGCTGATTTTTTTGAGGGGGGGTCATTTTCTAACCTTGAGGGTTAAAATTAAGCCAGTCATTTTCTTTTTGGGTCTGGGGGGCACATATATATAAATGCTTTTTTTTACATCCTGGGGGGGTCTGTTTTAAAAATAATTTGGGGGCGGCCATTTTTGTTTCCTGCTCTTGAGGAAACTGCTGTCCTGGGCGCCCCCCCCCAGAATTTAAGTGTATCTCCTTAGTTTTTGGGGGGGCTCTGAGGAGAGGAGCGAGCCGGGGCGGGGACCCCCGGCTGAGGGCGAGGGGAGCCGGGGAGGAGGGAGGCGGGGGCCCCCCCGCCCGCAGCCGCCCGCCCTCCTCGGCACCACCATGGCTTCTCCTCTGAGGGAGGACGAGGAGGAGGAGGAGGAGATGGTGGCGTCCGAGGCGGAGGGGGACGAGGACGGAGAGGAGGAAGAGGAGGAGGAAGACGACGACGACGGGCCGGGGGACCGCAGCCCCGGCGACACCTTCCCGCCCGCCCCGCTCGCGCCGCCGGCGCCCGCAGCATCCGCGCCGACACCCGCCGGGGGGACGCAGCAGCGGCCGCCGCCAGGTAAACAGCCGCCCCTCCCCCACTCCGCTCAGCCTTCGCGCCAAAACGAGCCCCTGTGGGGGAGGGGCGCCCCCGCCCGCCCGCCCGCCCGGGCTCCGCTCCGTCCACACAGCCGCCCCTCCCCCTCCCCACGCGCCGCCGGCCAACGGCTCTCTGCGCGCCTCACAACACGCGCGCGGGGGGAGGGGCGGCGCTGGGGGCCCCCCTGAGGGGGAGGGGTGCGTCCCCTGCACCCCCTCAGCTTTCCTGAGGTGGGGTGGGGGAGGGGCGGTTTGTTTGTAAACAGCCTTCAATGGGGGGAGGGGGGCTGGTGTAGCCCCCCCCCCCACACTGAGCTCTCCTCAGCCGCCCCCTTAAAAAGAGGCTCCCCCTCACAGGACCACTTTTGGTCCCGATCCTGCACTCCCTCAAGTGTCACCTCAGCCCACACTTTGGGTCAGGGACATGCAGTGAGTGGGGAGGCAGGTGAGGCAGAGCCTCCCCAACGGCAGCCGTGGGGGCACCCAAGTACCCACGTGCAGAGCTCTGCATGTGGGTAGTGGGTGCTTGGGTGCTCCCCACGGCAGCAGCGCTTGCCGTTGGGGAGGCTCTGCCTCAGCTGCCTCCACACCCACTGCGTGTCCCTGTTTTGGTCCCAGTTCTGTGGGGAGAACTGGCAACTTTCAGTGGGTCATTTAAGGGGGGCAAACAGTCCCACATGTGCCCCCTCCCTCTGTCCAGACACACTTCCGCTCCAGCCCGCACTGGGAGTTGAGGGTCAGGTCAGTGGGGGGGGGGGTTTGACCCTCACACTGAACAGTGCGTGTGGCCGTGTCTCCCCCCCGCCCGTCTGGCCTCCATCCCCAGTGAGGGACTGCCAAGTGGGTGTTGCGGTGTCTCAGGGTGCCCAGAGGTGACGGGAACAGCTGGTGCTTGATGGTGGCTGCCAACGTTGACAGGAGCGGAGGGGGCTGGCTGTCTGGCAGCAGCAGGATTCCAGGCCCTGCTGTGTGAGGATGATGAGAATATGCGGCCTCTGGTGCTGAGAACCAGGAGCTGGCAAGGAGATGGCTCTGATAGAGCAGGGGTCATGGAGAGGATGCCCTGGGACTGGTGGTGTTTTGCCATAGCCGACCCCTTGGCACTGCTTTCGTTCCACATAGAGCAGTGCTGCTGCTGCGGAATGGCTAGTTCCTTGTGGATCCATCTGTGTGATTTTATAATGTATAAAGAAAGGGACAGTTTAAAAAGTACACAAGAGGGACAGTGAGGCCTGGTTCACATGAGGAATGGTGCTTAGAACCATTGGAATGGTTCATTAAGAGGATATGGTGGTCCACAGTTAAGGATCTTACTTCCATTGAGAGCTGTATGCTATGCAAGCAGCCTCAGGAGCCTAACTCATTTAAGGAAAAACTTTACACAAACACCAAAGTATGGATAATAGAAAAATCTCTGGTACTCTGAAAGGCTGATGTCTTGCAGCAACACAGCTGGATAGCTTGCTTTGTCCTCTAAGCTGGTGTGTATGGGATACTTAAAAAATACACTTGAACTCTTTTCAGCTTTTTATTCTAAATTGATCACCTTATTCCCCCCTCCCCATGCTGTTGATTTATTTTGGGTCCTCTTTCAGAATCCTCTTATTCCTCAGGATATTGAATAATTTACAGATGAGAAGTTACTGTTAGATGCAGAGAGAAGATTGGTTAGTTCTGGTTTAAATGTCTTGGGGGGAAAATATGATGTAAATGGAGAAAATATATTGTTTCTGCCACACAAGTTTTGTTTGTACACTTTATACTGTGATAACAACCACAGGAAGTGCTTTTTTTTTGCTGTAGGGCTAAAACATCTGCAGTGGTTGTTCTGTCTCTGACCAATAATGTCCATTTCATGTTTTATGAAACATTGTTCATAAATAAAAATCTTGCCTTCAGAAGCTCCTGTGGTGAGTTTCACATACTTGGATAACTTATGTGGCTGGAACTGTGATAGAGGTGTGCACACCAGGCTGTGTACAGGTCAGGTGCATCCAGCAGTTCTGAATATTGGATGTGACTCTCTCTTGAGAGTTGCTGGGTCTAACTTGACATGTGGTTTTGGACGACTGTGCTATTCCTCAACAAGAATGTCTTTGTGGCTCCTCAGAGTAACAGTAAAATGAGTCGTGTGATCTTTGCAGAGAAGGTGCTGCCAATCAACCTTCCTTTAATTAAGTTGTTGCCCTGTGACAACAGATTGATAAATAATTATTTCTTATCCTGAGTTGTTCTGGTAAGGTAGGCTATACAGGCATGTGTCGCTTACTGACTGGGATCCGTTCTGCAAACCCCGTCGTTAAGGTGCTTCGGTCATTGCCAGACAACTGCTAGTGGCTGCTGGGTTGCGCCCCAGAATGCCCTTCAGCAGCCTTTTATCACCCCAGAATCCCTTGTGGAGCTGGAAGGCAAGAAGACACACAGTTAGCTGTATTCCTTCATGAGAAAGCGAGAATGGAAAGTATGTGAACGGTTGAGTTGGTAAGGAAGGACTTAAGGAAGTCAACCTGTTGAGTTCAGTGGAACCACGATTGTATATATATTGTCTGTTGGTTGCTGGATCATTGCTATGCGACACATACCCATATATATTAACATGGTTGGCAGTACCTTTCAGGCAGCTGCTGAGTGCCCAGGCTCAGCATTCCATCCTGTCCTGGAGAGAATAGGGCCCAGCTAGCACTGTTAGCTTGGTTGGCCTGCTTCCTTGGTGATTGACAGGTGTTGCAGCAGTGCAGCCCATGTTGTTGCACAGTGCTCCATCCTTGTATCCTTCCTGCCCTACCTCCTCTCCTTTCTACTATTCTTCAAAATTGAGTGTGAAAGGAGGAGAAAGGAAAAGCAGCAGCATAGCTGTTGTCACAACTGCCTATCATTGCGGTGTTGCCGTAGTCTCTGTAACTGTGTTTGTGCCTGCTGTCCACCCAAGTTAAGGGAAGGGGTCCACCCATATGGGAGAGGGCCCGCTAGAGGCTACCTTGCCAAGGACCCTCTTAAACTTGGAGCCCACCTGGCAGGTTTGTTAGCTAAATAAGTGTGTATTGTTAATGTATGTGAATGGTTTGTAATCCTGAGCATTGGGAGAAGCCAGCCTGCCCTTAACACTGCAAACCTCACCTAGGTGTTGTTATTCTGTGTTCTTTGTTTGACTTGCACTCCCCTGCACGCTTAACTAGATGAGCCTTTATGATCTCCGCAAAGGGGGAAAAGATGAAGATGTAACTACTGTTCTTGCACATGTAGGATTGTTTACAGTTCACCATTTCGCTCCTATACTTGTTAATTTTTTCTTTTCCTTCCGAGACCCCTGAGACTGTACAAGGGTATGTGTGGACTGAAGAAGTGGTGAGCTGTGATGTGAGTTGGTTTTAGCTGATAACAGTTATTTAGACTCAGCTCCATCTTGGGTGAAAAGTGGTTAGATGCAGGAATGGCCATTGTCTGATTCCTTTTTGGGGGTAGGGGAGGAGTGGGATGAGGTTTTTGACGATGACCAGTGAGTGATTCCCCATGAGAAGGTGCCAGGATTCCTGTGGCAGTCAGATTTGTGCTAAAAGGGGTCTCATAGTATTGTCACTATGTCCACCTAGAACTTCCTTTAGTTTTTACTGCTTTTTACATGCAGTGATGTATCCTCTTTATATTGTGTATTTGTACAACATAGGTTCCTATGTCTGAGCTGAACTTTGAACTCTCAGGGCCCTACTGAATAGTCTGACTGCTGAATGATCCTAATATGGGGTTTCTGGGGAATCTCAGGTTCTTGGCTGGTGAAAGCTTCTCATATGCTTAGGGCACAATCCTAATCAGGTCTACTCAGAAGTAAATCCTGTTATGTTCAATGGGGCTTACTCTCAGGAAAGTTTGGTTAGGATTGCAACCTTAGTTTCTGTTCTCCCTCAGACCCATGAAGGCTAGAAGTTCGTACCTGGGGGGGGAGTGAGTTAGGCTTGTGGTGTTTTTGGATGTACTGGTACTTGTACCAGCAAATGTCAGCTGTGTTTATATAGCAGTGCCTGTTTTTAGCAGCTGCATGCCACTTCCAAAACTGAAGTTGGAGATAAGGACCTTGGTTCACCAAGGAGCAATACTTGTAGCTTGCCCTGTGATATCTGTCTATATATTAATGAAGAACTTGCAATTCCTGTTAATTAAGAACAGTGACCAGTGTCATAGAGGGGTAACTGGGGCTGCAGTGCAGTTGATGTGCCAATGATATTCTGATACTCCCAAGAGTGGATTTGTTTAAAAGTTTATTGCAACAGGCCTGGCTTCATGGAAATGAGTATTGCTCTTACTGTACTGAAAGTACTGTAGAAAAAAACAGCAGCAGGTGGGGGAATGTGCGGAAGGAAAGTCAGATCCATACCCAGAGGCAGCAGGAGCCAGAGCTGAGCAAAGCTGGGGCAATGGAGAAGGCCAGGCTGCCATCAAGGAGGCATGTGCCAGGGAAGTAAGTCAGAATCTTGAGTTAGGAAAAAAGGCCAGTGGTGACTATGAGCACAGAGCAAGAATGAATGGACAAGGATGGATGACCTGGAGGGGAGAGAGCACCAGGCTGCACACCAGTGCATGGACAGGTTCCAGAGAGAGACAGTGATATCAAACTAGCCCTCCACTTTTTTGGACCTCCACTTGAGGCTGCTTGCTTGGCTCACGAATCCTTCTCTGTTGATAGTTCTTGACACTCACCTGGACCAGCCCATCCACTTCTTCCAGTCTGTCTCACACATCTGGAAGGTAATTTCTGTCCCCTTGCAATACGGGAAGGCCTGAGAGGAATCCCTGGCACCCTGACTTCACCCGGTAGCTCACAAGCACAGTTCTCTCGGCCGTGCATGCCAGCAGTGCTAGTTGCCAGCTAGTGCCCTTCTCCTTTACATTTCTACCAGTGTGGCTGGCTGGAAGATAGCCCCCCCTCCAACTACTGGCTAGATGACAGCAGGTTCTGGAGTTGTTTTTGAAAATCCCCATTGCTTCATTCTCGTTTCTTTCCTCCATGTCCAATTCTTGAGACGCCACAGTTGAGAAAAAATAGCTTCACAATTAATTCAGCTTAAACTTTGTGAGCAATTTGTAGAATGAAGGTATTTCTCAATCTTTCCCCATCTCACTGAGTATGCTACTTTTCACTCTGCCACCCCCATCTTGCATGACTGTTTTTATCCTGATGATTAAGATTTCTCGCTAATGGAAATGGCTGTTATTCTCCTACATTAAGCGACACAGATAAAAAGGTGCTGTTCTTTTTTCTTTCCAAATTGGCCGTCCATTTTTTTTTGCATGAAATCGAAATACACAAATATTGTTTGTCTGAAAGAGAAGGCAGTTCTAAGCAGGGTTGGTCTTCTGTAATCGTAGTTATGGCTGCACATCTACATTCCTCCCCCTCCCCATTTCCTTTCCAGTTCCTTTGTTAGCCTTATATAATATATATTTTCAAGGTAGGGAGTAGAAATGTCACGTGTGTGGAAAATTCTAGTTGATTGCCTGCCAAATATAAGAACCTTCTGCGCATGTGTGCCAATATTATGATTAGGAAAAGGGGGGTGGAGGGGGGAGAAGACTGCCTGGAAGAAGTAGGAGGAAAAAAAAAGATTGATAGATGGATTAGAAATTGACAAGAGTTGCAGGGGAGGGGGTGTCTGATAAACCTACCCTGATGTATTTCCCCCCCTCGTATTTGTCAATTCCATCCCACCAGAAGCGGAAGGAAGGCGGCGTTGTATGAGGGAAATGCAACAAGGTGAATCAGCTTGGTGGAATCAGAGATAAATGTTGTATTGTCAGAAGGAACTGCTAATGTTGTGCCAGATGCAAAATGTAGCAAAGGGAGAGAAGCGAGGGAGGGAACGATGCAGAGCGGGGACTTCAATGGTGGTTTTTGCTCCAAGATCCATTAATCTTAACAGCATTTGTTAATTGATGAGGTGGTGGGCAGCTTTTGGAAGGGATGATTATTTTGAGTTTGTTTGCAAGATTTAAAATGCCCCTGCTTGGTTGACTCAGTCTGGCAGGGATTGTGTTGTAGTGTACAACCCATGCCAGCATCCCCCAGTTGGAGAGGCAGCCTGTGTGGTGGAGTTGGCTAAACTTGCCTTTGCTTTTGCACCTGTTTTTATCTGGAATGTTGAAATTAGGAGATCTGCTAGAAAGAGGTGTCATTTTGGGTTGCTGTTGGAATAGAGGTTTGACCAATCACTGGATTGTCTTTGGAATCTGGCCTGCCTGCATTGTATGAGTTGGCTGATCTCAGATGGTTGAGGAGGAGGAGAAGGGGTGGGGGATAGATCTGAACTGGAACGTGGAGCTGGGCTGACAATGGCAACGTTTGTATGTGATTCTCTTTTCCCACAGGCCTGATTTAGCTCTCAGAGCAACTCCCATGAATACTATGAGTTTGGCACTGTTCTAAACAGAGGCTGGGTTGGCGTGAGTAAAGAAGATCTGGCTGCTGGCCGGCCAGCCGGCCGGCTTTCCTACAGTTTGGATATAAAATTCTGTTGCTGAGAGAGAGTGGGTAGGTGGGAGGGGAAGAAAGGAAGGAGCTGGCTCTGTACCACGTGGAGGGAGGAAAGGCTCTGTGTTTACCCACAAAGGGTGGGTGTGATATTCCCACACATGCTGGCACTCTCTGTAGTCGATATGTTTAATCTTTGACCCGAGGGAACCCCCTGCAGGGGCACAAGAGGGCAGTTTAGCTTCCTGCAGCCCCGTTTAGCCTGCGACCTCTCAACAGAGGCTGCTGGCGCAGTGAGCCAATTAGTGCCAGCTGTGATTTATACAGTAGTTTGTGTCCTGTGGCTTGGGGGCTGGGGTGATGGGAAATGAGCAAAGAGGGGCCAGGACATAGCCTGACAAACACATTGCGTTGTAGGTCATCCAGCAGACATTGGGTGGCGGCGACTCCTGGCTCCCTGTAGTGGAACTGCAGAGCTGGAGGTGAATCCTCTGTACTAGCTCTGCTCTTGACAACGGCCCCCTGGCTAGATTGGAACTCGTTCATCACACAGATTCTAAAAATAGCAGGAGATGTTCTAGACTCCCAAGGTGGACTAAACGCAAATGAAAGCTTCTGATAGTGGCAGCCCTGACATGGTTGGAGGGCTGGAGGGAGTGCCTGTGACAGCTGCTGGTGGTTGCAAAGCTCTGAGAAGGATGAATGCTGAAGTTTGAAAGTGAAACAAAAAGCTGGGCAGAGTGAGGAACTGGCTGTTAGATATGTACTCTGTGGATCACTTCCTCAGCCATAATTTGTTGGTCTTCATAATGTCTCATTGTGAGATGGCAACAGTATGATGAGCCTGGGGAACCCTGGCACAGCTGTGCCGCTCACTGCCTGCCCCTGTGAGCTGTTTTATGACTTATGCAGAAGGAGGTGGTAGAATTCTAGATTGTACTGCTTCATGTCACAGGTGGGTGATCATATTTTTGAATGATCTCGCATCTCACAAATTCCTTGCATGTAGTAAATTAGCCCATCAAACCATGTGCTAATTTACTACATGCAGAGGGCTCTTTTTTTTTTTTTTTAATTTGGAGGAGTACTCAAAAGTGCGACAACCTACCTACAGTCTGAAGCAGCTGCTTTGCTTTTAGCAGATTTTTCAGTTTGGTCAGTTAGCAAATGAGTCTTATTACCAGCTCAGTGCAGGTGCTGTCTTGGAGATATTTTCTACTAGCTGAAAATAGGATAGTGATTTGAAATTATAGTGGGCCCTCCGTATCAATGGGGGAGATCCATTCCAGGACCCCCAAGGATACAGAAATCTGTGGGTAATTAAATCTGGGGGGTTGTGGTGCTGTTCTGTAACCAGTTACCTGGGGGCTGCACAGGGCCCTCTGGAGGTCGTGCGTGGCCTCCCTAGACCTAAGGAACACCGCTAGGACATGACCGGAAGCCACTTCTGGTTGTGTTCTAGTAGTCGTCTGAGGCTCTGCAGCTGTGGGCTTGGCATCTGTGAATGCTCAGATCTGCAGATGCGAAACCCGCGGATAAGGTGGGCCCAGTGTATTTTAACCTCATGCCTACAATTGAAGCGAGAGACATGCATCTCTTGTCAGCCCCGAATAAAGGACTGGTCCAATTAAAAATAATTTAGAAACCATACCTGTTTGAAATCCCTGATTAGTGAAATTATTGACTGATAATTTCAGTCATCGAAATACAAAACAAAAAGGACTACTCCACAGAGGGTGTTTCCAGTTTTCACAGCCTTTAACTTTCCATTTAAAGTAAGCTACCAAATTCCTTATCTGCTTAGTATTCTTGTCTCTGAGTTTGGCTGAGGGGAACATAAATCCCTTCAGCTCCCTGGTGGAAATATACAATGACTCAAGTTAAAACTATTTTGGCATCAGCTAATTGACCATTGATCATCCATTGGCCCAATTCACAACTATGTGTGGGAGAAAGTTTACAGAGATGACAAGGTGTCCTCCCAGCTACAGATTCTTGTAGCTAAAATGGGACCTTGGAATCGGAACTTTGCAGGAGATGTTTGTAGTAAGCACCGTTCTGGGGCAGAGCAGGGGTGCAAAAGGGGGCGAGCAAGAGGCGAAATGCATCACCCTGCCTCTTCCACCAAGCCCTCCCTTTATGGGTCAACTGGAAATGCCAGTGGAAACCGGGAGGCAGAGAGCATTGTAAACTGAGCTCTTAGGTATACAGAGTTATTAGACCAGCCTATATTAAGGAGAAAAGGAAGTTGTACTAGGAATGGTAGGAGAGCTTCACTTCAACAGTGCAGTCTAACCACACCTGGGATCCTGGTTGCGGAATTGGTGCTGAGAGCTTTACCCAAGGCTATGTGGAAACGTGTTGAATTCATGCCATAGGATGTGGTTTGGCAGTTGGCTAAGATGGCTTTAAAAGAGAATTGGACAAATTTGTGAAGGAGGCCTGGCCTATCAGTGGCAGTTATCCATGATGCCTGAGTGATCCTCCCTGTTGAGAGACAGTCTGCCATTCAGTGCAGGTTCTGTGGCGGGGGGGGGGGGCTATTGCCATCAAGCCCTGCCTTTGGGTTTCCTCAAGGCATGTGGTGGGCCACAACAGTGAACCAGATGCAAGACTAGGTAGACCCTGGATCTGATCCCTTTGGGGTCATTTTGTATTTATATACACACAATAAGTCAGTTGCAGAAGTGGACCTGAGCACAGATTGTTCAGAGCTAAGCCTGTCCTCTATCCCCACTTCACGCTTGATCTTGGAGTGATGGGACTACCCGCTGTAGCCAGGAGGTGGGTTTTGGGAAAGGTTGTAAAGCAAGGGCTGCGTTGTTTTAGGGGTATTTGAGGAGCAAGGTTTTTTACAAGACATAGTGTACAAAATACTTTCCTGTTCATATTTTATACATGCAGCAAT
The DNA here is from genome assembly GCF_035046505.1 of Tiliqua scincoides. Classification (NCBI taxonomy): domain Eukaryota; kingdom Metazoa; phylum Chordata; class Lepidosauria; order Squamata; family Scincidae; genus Tiliqua; species Tiliqua scincoides. The sequence goes on from NC_089825.1 coordinate 126,714,845, forward strand.
CAACCATATGAAGTAGGTCAGTTTGAGTTGTGCTGAGTGTCTTTCAGTGAACTTCATGGATGTGCATGGACTTGAACCAAGGATCTGTGGGTGCCCCTGCTTTACCTCTTGGTCCTAAGAATGGGGAAAAGCCCATATGCTGGACCAAGCTAAGGGAGGGCTGTCGGAGCCAATATCTTATCTCCCAGAGCCGTCAGTCAGCTGCCCCAGTGGGAAGCCTGCAATTGGAATGAAGGTAGCGCTCTACTCCCACTGTTGCTTCCCAGCAATAGATCTCTTTCATCTGTAATTGTTTTTTCTCTGGCTTCAGTGGGCCTGAACCTGTTGTGTGTCTTTGTGTGTCTCTCCAAGGCTGTTGTCCTTTTGGGAGGGGGTGGCAGTGCTTTGGAGCACAAGAAGAACTTCCATAGCCCAGGGTTTGCACAAATGGTGACAAAGTCTGATGTATTGGTCTTTCTGGTGTGGGGAAAGGTTTTTCCGAGCATTGGCACTTAGCAAGGTTACATCCCACATTAATCACAGCCAGGTTAACAGTGAGTCTGTCCTGTCTCCTTCCCCTCCCGCCTTGTCTGGCAAGACAAGAGAAATCGCTCAAGGGGGCAGAGTGGCTCTGGAGCGTCTAATTACCACTGAGCCGGTTGTCCTGTGATATTAACGAGGCAGCAGCCTGTCTGGGCTGTGTGCGGTGAGTGGTAGATAGAGCCTTCCTCTGTGCACTGAGGGGAGCAGGAGGTTGAAAAGCTGTCGAAGAAAATGCAGAGGATTAATGGTCCCTCCTCTGTCTTAATATACTGAAGTAATTTCCGTTGATGCTGGTGGAGTTGCTCCTGATTTACAACAAGTGTGAACAAGAGGGGAGTTGGCCCTGGTGACTCCTATTAAGGAGTTCTGCCTTGATGCTATACCTGCTGCGCAGAAGCGTGCCTGTGATAGTCAGCCCACAACTAGCCTTGGGAATCTTCTTTATTTTTTTTTGATACGAGTGCTTGGGGCCAGGCTGCAGTCTCCAAATGCCATAGACTTGCAGTGCTGGAAAGTGTTTGGACTCGAGAAGGAGCAGACCTGGAAGCCACAGGCCAGGAGTAAGGAGAGGGAGAAGAATTGACAACACTGGGTGGTGTGGGGCAAAGGAAGAACTAAATGAAGACTTGTTTGGGTTTCTCAACTGTGCTATCATTCGTCAGAGTGGAGTCAGTAAGCAGCAGCCAGGGTTGGGAGGCAAATGTTGACTAGCCAAGGTCCCTGCCCCCAAAGATGCTCCAGATATAACCTGATAGCTCAGCATGCAGGCAGCTGCACACTAAGCTGAGAGTTCCTGATTCTAGTTGCAGGCACCTCACATGCAGTCTTGGCTATTCCAATCCTGGCATAGAGCACTGTTGTTGATCTTGGCAGCAGGATAGAGAAGAGAAGGCATCCTCTTAGATTGTGTTCACATGAACGGAAGTGCCTCAACATTAGGCACCCCTTTTGGGGTTATTCAGGAGGACATGTGTTGTTTCTGTCCTGTTCACATGCTCCCTATATTAAAGAGTGAATCATCTGCTTTTTCTACATGACGAGGGTTGTGTTCAGTGAAACCACATGTGAATCAAGCAGCATTCTCTTTTAGCTCTTTTAATGGGCGATGATGATGGGTGAGGTTGTGGCCCCTTTCCCATTTCGTTGTCTGCAGGGCCTTGTGCTTCAATATACAGCCTTCCTAGCTGGTACCTCATATATGTGATTAGTTTCTCCTACCAAAAGACCAGTCATTCCCCCTCTTCTTCATGGCCTCAAGTGGCTTTTGAAGTGAAACAAGCCAAGGTCTTTTAGATGTTCCTTGGGGGATTATAATCTGTGCCCTGCCACCATCCTTAGGAGTTTTGGAACAGATGGCAGATTTCTGACAATGTTGGGGGTGAAAAAGTGGATAATAATTTTTTTTAACTAGAAGCCCTTGAGCCTGTCTGGCCGTGGGGGAGCTCAGCAAAGGCTCCCAGCTTGTTGTAGTGCTGGCTCTTAGCGCAGCAGTGAGACTTACTGGCAGAGAGTGCCGTGCAAGGACTGGAAGGCAGGCAGAAGTGGGGGGGGGTAATTGTTTCAGTATGTGAGTGAGCTTGGAATGGTGGGCTGTTCAGAAGCAGCCAAGTAAATTCTCTCTTTCTGTCTTTGGTCTCTTCTGGCTTCCCCCACTGCTCTTTCAGACGAGGATGACGAGGAGCTGCACGATTTAGAGAGCCCCCTTATTGTCAAGAAGAAGAAACGAGGGCCAAAGAAGCAGAAGGAGAACAAGCCGGGGAAACCCAGGAAGCGCAAAAAATTAGTAAGTTGGGCAAAGAGGAGCTTCCCCTCCTCTGGAGGAGCACTGAAGTCCGTGTGAGGGGCTGCAGCAGTAGTAATACCTTTGCCGTGCAAGTGGCAAAACAACTTGATTGGGACTTGCAGGGAGCTTGTCTGTGGTTGGGGGTGGGATTCTTTGATGTGCAGCATTTCTTGTACCCCCAAAATTGAAGGGTCAGTTTGGCAGAGCTCGGTACCATGCCAAGACTTCCCCTCCCTCCACTCCCATTCTGCACCAGTGAGCAACTGGCTGGATTCATATGGTCCTGGTGTTGTCACTGACATATCCTGCAGAGATGGGGTTTCTTCCTTGTTGAGGTCAGTGGTGGAGTTGATAGAGGGACTTAACTTTTCATAGGAAGCAAGTTGTTTGTGTAGGCCACTGGTTTTCTTGCACTGCCTCTGCCACAGAAAACCTCGGACCTCCCTTGGAGTCCTCTATAATCACTGGTTTTCAACTTGCTCCTCTTAGCTTCTGAATTGCCTCTTATTGAGGTTTGTAATTTGTTTAGTGGGTTCATAGAAATAACAGTCTGTTTATTTAGCTAATCCCGTTTATTGTGCTGTAATGAATGGATTGTCCTCCTCCTGGCACAGGGGCTTCTTGGTGCCCAGCAGGAAGGCTTGTCACAGAGGAATGTTAATGATTTCAGTCTCTTTCACTTGGCAGGTCAGTGAGGATGAGTTTGAGTCAGACCGAGAGCAGTATCGGGCCAAGTCAGAGAGTGGTGGCAGTGATTATGGAGGAGTGGGGAAAAAGAAGAGAAGGAAGCATCGAGAGAAGAAGGAAAAAAAGACAAAGAGGCGGAAGAAGTCGGAGGAAGATGGCATACAAAAGCCAAAGGTAGGAATCTTGGAGTTTGGGAAGAGAATATCTCGGTCTGGTCTCAATCCACTCCCCACTCATAAAGCAAATGAGTTGGCAAATGAGTTGACTGGGGTGGGATAAACCAGTAAACCAGTAAATAAAGCATTTAATGCTGATGTAGGGACACTAGTTTGACCTATCAGTGTTTCTAGCCCTGTGTTTCTCCATGGTACTGGACAGGAGTTTCACAGGGTGGGACTGCTACAAAAGTTCCAACTTCTTATGTGCAATCCCAGAATGGTAGAGACTCTCAGCCTCAAATCTTACAAAGTTCTCTTTATTTCTGCCTTCAAAAAAAAGGCTGCAAGCAAAGGAAGGTGAGTTAGATAATTTCAATTGGACCATAGACTCCCAAGCCTCTGTGGTACAGTGGACAGAGAGTTTCCTTAGGGAGACATGTGTCCTCTGCAGTCACCCACCTTTGGCCCAAATCCTAACCAACTTTCTAGCTCTGACATAGCTGTGCCAATGGGGCATGAGCTGCATCCTACAGTTGGGTGGCAGTCATGGAGGCCTCCTCAAGGTAAGGGAATGCTTATTCCCTTGCCTCGGAGCTGCATTGCCCTTATGTCAATGCTGGAAAGTTGGTTAGGATTGTGCCCTTAGTCCCTTGTGTTCTTATTTGTGGGCATTTGTGAGAGTGCAAGATGAAAGCTCCAGCCCTAGTCTCGGCTCCCCATTTGAGGCCTACTGCTCTTGGAGGCACTTGCTCCGTGAGGATATCCAGCTAAGTTAGTGGCAAAACAATCCTTTCAGGAGTGCTTAGGGTAATGGTTCAGTATTTTGCTCAGGTCTTAAAGTAGTGTTTCCTAAATTATTGATACCTGGGGCACACTTTTTTCTCTGGGTTAAGACTGAAGAACACTATACCCTGTGTGTATTTTCTTGACCAGCTGTTAGAGCCAATGCATTTGCTGCTGAATAACCAAGTTCATACAGCCTCCTAGTGTCTCTCTCACCTTCCCCTGTTCCTAGTCAGTGTGGGGCAGAAATGGGGCCATGATTTCTGGGGTGCTAGTAGAATTGCATCTGTCAGCTGTAGCACAGGCATCCTGGGGAAATCCTGGGGAAACCGTTCCTCTGGATAGCATCAGTGCCCATAAAAGAGTGAGAGGACATCAGTGCTCTAACAGGCACAGACAGGTGGGTACGTTCAGCCTGGTGGCTTATTGCTTCAAGGTGCACATTGTTCCCTCTCACAGCATGCTTGTGTACTGCATCACCCAGTTTGGGAGTCTGTGCCTTAAAAGATCCTGAAGTTTCAATCTCCTTTTGAAGGTGGAGCAGAAATCCTCTGCTCAGCTGCTCATGACTTGGGGGCTAGAGGATGTGGATCATGTCTTCACTGAGGAGGACTATCACACCCTGACAAACTACAAAGCCTTCAGCCAGTTCATGAGGTGGGTTCATCCATTTGTATTTGTTGTGTGAGGGCAGAGGAATCAGGAGGGAGGGATCCAGAAGCCACCTACTTAAAGCAAAACCAAACCAAGACCTTATGGAGGTTCATACATGTGGTGCAGGCTGCATTAAGAGTGTTAAATAGTTGTGTAGATGTTATTCAGGTGAGCATATCATTTGTGCACTGTTCTCACACTCGCAGAGGTATATATGGAGGACACTCCCCTCCCCATCATGGGAGGATACCGCTAGTTCTTTTTTTTGTGGGAAGTAAGGAGTACTGAATCAGGCCATACTCTGGGTGTGGGTTTTTGAAGAGGAGTGCCCCTTCGTGTGTCTTATGCATTCTTACAAACCATTCTGGAGTGTAGACAGCTTGTTAAACTAAAATAACGGATTGTGCTGTAATGGAAGGACACATAGAAAGTCGCCAAGCAAGGAGATTAGAATTCTGTGTGTGTGGTGAGAGTGCTGTATGTGAGGTGATTGCCTCTTTTTCTAAGTGTGTGGCCTTTTAGGCGCAAGCATTGGAACACCAAACTGCCCAGCATCAGCATCCACAGCTTGTCTTGCTGTGACTCAATCCAGGCGAGACTGAGCTCCTGTCAGCTACAAGGAAGGAGCCAGTGGCCTTGGCAGGCCATGCTGCTTCTCTCTGCGTTGGCTTGGCGGGCAGAGGCATGTTCCACCGCCAGCAACCCTCTGTGACCAATGGCAGACATCCTGCCTCGACGCTTGTGGGATCTGGAGGCCACCTGGGCCTCGCCAGTTTTAATCGCTTCAGTGATTTGTGCCAGGTGCTTGGGAGACAGGCTTGCCAGTGGGGCTTTAGGGGAGTAAACTGCTCTGCCTGACTCTAATTAGCTCTAAATTGTTTGGCACTTGCCTATACCTGAGGCAGTTTGCCTTCTTCCTCTGCTGCCTGAATCAGCCAAGGGCTCCCTTGAGACCAGCAAGGTGGAGCTCCTGATGGCAAGGCCCTTTGAAGCCCTTCTGTGTGCTCTTCATGGCTCCCAGTGGGCTTACAGCTCTTCTACTGTTCATTTGGAGCATGCTGTGTTCCTGGTATGCACTGCATAGTCGAGATTTCTGGAGGACTGTCTCAGTACTGTTGTATTGTGGTCTCTGCTGTAAGATTATCCTTCAGTGTACAGAGTGCTTCACTCTGCCTAGCACTCTGGAGTTATTCAGGCTGAGAGAGAATTACTAGTCAAGGCCATTCAGTGCCCTTCATGGTAGTGATCAAGTTTTGTACCTGGATCTTCCATGCATCTGAAACCAGCTATCTGTTCTTCTTGGCAGCACTGGAGCAATAATCCTGCCTGCTGCCCTGCACGTGGACTTGCTGGGTTCTGTCTTCCCCTAGTTAACTTGCACCTTGCAGTTCTTGTAGCTGTGTGAGGACACATGATGTGTCGCTAAGCCCCCTCCCTGCTGAATGGGTTGCATTGGAGCAGGAGCAAAAATGGTGTCCCTCTTCAAAATGAGGACTGAGGCTTGGTCTTGAGACACAGAACCCGTGTAGGAGACCAAATAACCAGAGCAATGGCAGAGAAAGACGCAGTTAACGTGGATATCTGAAATGGAGCAGTAGGGGCATGGCTTTGTCATGCAGCCCCAGCCTGCCTTCTGTTTTTTTCACTCCCTCCCTCCTCTTCAACTCCACTCTTTTTTTCCTCCTGTCTTGTTCTTGTTTTAAAATATTCTCTCGCTCTGTTCCCCCAAATGTATCCCCTTTTAATACTGCCATCCAAATTATGAATCGACATGGGTCAACCTTTCCTTGTTGTACATGTCTCAGCCCCTTTTGTCTTCTCACTCTTTCTCTCCCCCCCCCCCCCGTGCTTTTTCTCTCTCCGCACACACACGGCAGCAGACTGGCTGCTGGTTTATTTTGTGCAGGCCTGTCTTTGTCTTTGAGCTCCGCCTATTTCTGGAAAGCATTTTGAAATGAAATAAATGCAACTTCAGTGCAGGCATTTACCCTCCCCCGTTCCCTTTTAAAGTAAGCGCTCATATTTCTTTAATAGCACCCTTGAATAGTCTGCAGTGCATTATGGGTTGTGGTGACCATCAATAATTAAGAAGACAAATCCAGTCATCAAAATGAGATCATAACGCAGCTCTGCATTAGCAGCCTTTTTATTGGTTCAGTTCAGACAATCTTACAAACCATGGCCTGCAGGATTGGGAAAATGACATGAACTCTCTTTTCTCCTTTTCTCTTATCTGCCCTCACACACTGATTCCTTCCTCCATTTCTAAGCTGTTCTAACCACAGTTTGCTGCAACATCTGAATTGGGTAAACTGTAGCTCTGGCTAACCTCTAAACCATGTTTTGCAAACCTACTTCTTGTGGTTTTATTACATTTATATATTTTAGGCATTTCTGTCCTGCTTTTCTGTCCTAAAAATGACATTCATGGTGGCTTTACAGCAATATGCTAACTAAAAAGTTTGGTGTTAACCTTAACTACAGTTTGTCTGATGTGGATGTCATGGCAAACTACGATTAAAACAACCTGGAAAGGGAAGAAAGAGGAGGATGCAGAAGAAAGCTGTGTGTGAAGCTTGGTTTGTGTTGCCTGAACCAAGCCCATGACCAATCTAATGGTCTAAGCATTTAAAATGGTCGACCCTTGTGTGTTTTGACTTACTTCTGTAGCCATGACACCAAGACATTGTCTTGGTTGAGAGAAAAGTGAAGAAAACACACAGCCTATATATATAAGGTGACTTAGCAGAAGCAGGTAAAGGAATCTCTGGGAAAGGAAATGGTTCTGCTGGTCAGATATGAAGCAAGGTTACCTCTTTGCTTGAGGGGTTCTTAAATTGCTGGAAAGGAGCAGGACAGGAGACAGCTGCATACCTGAGGAATAAGCCATGTGAGTTGCTAGGAGATTTATGAGTCACTCTGTATCGATTAATATGAAGTTACTCCAAGCTGAAACCACAACTTTTACTCCTGGGTGACACCTCACTCTGCATACCTGGAATGGATCTGTGGTTCAGCTGTAGTGCTGTCATGAAGACCCAGAAAGCCTAAGGCTGACACTGTCGGACAGTTTAGGAAGCTAGAGTCCCTGCAGCTCTTTTCTTCCCCTCTTTGGGTTTGCACACACACACATGCACATGCTGTTCTGTGATCTTGCCATGCAAATGCAGAATTGCTGCACCTTTTTTTTTTTTCAAAGTTTCCAAATTTCTAGCCTTTCTGGCTATGATGCTGGACTTGGGAGTGTGTTAAATCTCAGGTGTGGGACAAGATGGGGGGGGGGGTCTTGAGTGCTGTTTCCAGTTCTGGGTCTTCAGTGCCTTGTGGACACACTTTCCTCTCTCCATGAACAGAAGCATCACTTAAACAAGCAAGTCTATTGAGGCTGAGCCATTAAGGTATGGTATTTTTCATTTGAAATGGCTTTACTGAGGTCTTTATTGTGCTTGTCCTGACAACCACACAGTGAAGTAGGCCATCCTCATTCCTGCCTTACAGGTAGGAAAACTAAGGCTTCTACAAATAGGCAGCAGGCCCTTGGCAGAGGTGGGTCTGGGACTGCCTGTTTTAGAAATGTGCCCCTGGAGAGTCATGTGCCTCACAGTCCTATCAGGCTGATAAGCGTTTATATTAATGCCCCCTTGGCGAAGAGGTGCAAGAGCAGGGAATGTCTGCCAGCCGAAATCCCAGAGGTCCCTGTAGACTCCAGCCCCAGCTGGGTCAGGCATCAGCCTGCTGGTCCCAATGCTGCTGTGTGTTGACAGCAGATGAAGTGCTGAGGCTGGCTGGGGGCAAGGGGATCAAGAAGACATAGCATCTGCAGTGGGGATTATTGCAGGTGATGGATGTCTTGTGCTCGAGGGCTCTTGGCTGGGGGGTGGGAGTGATGAAGCAGGAGGGGAGGTCAGGGAGCTATTGCCTCTGTTCCTGTCGTGCTACATCGTGCTTTGTTCACTGAGTGCTGTGTTTGTTGGATTAACGGAGCATTGGACTGTTCCAGTTTGGCAGTTCTTGTCTTCCCTGGAGATCGATAAGAGCTGAGTGGTGTAAGCAGCTGTAGCCCTCACTTTGCTGGGCTATGGGGTTAGCCCCACCGGGGCAGATTTCTATATAATGCTTTAGATTGTGGCATGGAACAAGCCTACTTCCTTGCTGGCCTGATTTTTCTTAGCTGGCAGGAGCTCGCCTTCCAGTTAGCTCTGTGTGAGTGGTACATTCATAAGAACATAAGAACAGCCCCACTGGATCAGGCCATAGGCCCATCTAGTCCAGCTTCCTGTATCTCACAGCGGCCCACCAAATGCCCCAGGGAGCACACCAGATAACAAGAGACCTCATCCTGGTGCCCTCCCTTGCATCTGGCATTCTGACATAACCCATTTCTAAAATCAGGAGGCTGCACATACACATCATGGCTTGTACCCCATAATGGATTTTTCCTCCAGAAACGTGTCCAATCCCCTTTTAAAGGCGTCTAGGGTAGACGCCAGCACCACATCCTGTGGCAAGGAGTTCCACAGACCGACCACACGCTGAGTAAAGAAATATTTTCTTTTGTCTGTCCTAACCCGCCCAACACTCAATTTTAGTGGATGTCCCCTGGTTCTGGTGTTATGTGAGAGTGTAAAGAGCATCTCCCTATCCACTCTGTCCATCCCCTGCATAATTTTGTATGTCTCAATCATGTCCCCCCTCAGGCGTCTTTTCAGGCCCAAAGTGGACTTTTCAGGCCCAAAGTGGACTGTTTTGAATTAGCTGCCCTGCATCCCAGGTCCATGGGGCCAGTTTTGAAATATTGCACTCCTATGCTGACTTTGGAAACATGGTGAGGTTACTGTTACTCAAGACCATTCTGAAGCACTCTTCCCTGGCATGCCAGAGTAAAAAGGGAGATGTGTCCGTTGCTGTCTTGAAACCAGCCGGATTCTCTCTCTCCCTGCATTGTGCAGAGGAGGCAACCTGAGACTATGTCACCTTTGATAGCTGGGTGCCTTCTCCAGTCTAAGTTTATTAAGGCCCAGTTGATGCAGTAGCTTTGGAGAATGGGATGGGGTGGAAGCTGGAATTGGCCAGGCTGGGCACTGGCTAAGACCCTCGCTCATCAGGGGTCCTGTCTGGCTGTGCTTACCCCTATGCCCTTAGTATCAGTGCCAGTGTTAACACCAATGTGCTGTTGAGGAGCAGGTGGGGACCACAGCAATCCTGACATCAGCACTGGGTGGAGAGCTGAGTTCAAGCACCTCCTGGTCTTCCTCTGGACATAGATTTCTGTAATGTGGTCCATGTGTATGTGCTGCACAGTTTCCCTATTCTGTCTTTGCTAATTTTGCCTCTGCTTAAAAAAGGTAAAATAAAAGTGCTTGTACAAATCATGAAAAATGGTACCAGGTCTTCTAGGTTTTGTGCTCTGCTTTGGACTGGAATAAGGGAAAGCAGAGGTTGGTGGGAAGGACTAAGGGGTGGTGAAGCTGCCATGGATTCTGGGTTCTCTGGGAGCTGTTTCTGATGTGCAAAGGGTTGTGGGACCAGGACTCCTTGGTTGTCCTTGAAGCGGATAATAAAAGTGAGAGCACAGGAGAGGACTGAAGGAGGGCATCCTCCTTTGATCCTTAAGAAACAGCGTGGAACTTGTGCATTGAGCCAAGAGGGTGTCACCTGCCTTTTGTTTCCCCCCTTTTAGACCTCTTATTGCCAAAAAGAATCCCAAGATTCCAATGTCCAAAATGATGACTATCATGGGAGCCAAATGGCGGGAGTTCAGTGCCAACAACCCCTTCAAAGGGTCAACAGCTGCTGTGGCCGCCGCCGCTGCTGCTGCCGCCGCCGCAGTGGCTGAGCAAGTATCAGCTGCAGTGTCAGCCGTCACCACTGCACCTGAGCCACCACCACCTCCACTGCAGCCACCTCCACCTGCTCCAATCCGTAAAGCCAAAACCAAAGAAGGCAAAGGTGAGTGCCAGGGTCTTCCTGGGAGGGGGTGGGGACATTGTGCAGGGGTGGATTAGACAAAGCTATTGGCTTGATGTGTCCAATTTTTGAAATAAGGCCAAATTTCAAAACTATGACATTTTCAACTTTGGAGAGTTGATGTCAGATCAAAGATGCTGCCTACCTGCTCTTAAGAACATAAGAACAGCCCCACCGGATCAGGCCATAGGCCCATCTAGTCCAGCTTCCTGTATCTCACAGCGGCCCAGCAAATGCCCCAGGGAGCACACCAGATAACAAGAGACCTCATCCTGGTGCCCTCCCTTGCATCTGGCATTCTGACATAACCCATTTCTAAAATCAGGAGGCTGCACATACACATCATGGCTTGTACTCCATAATGGATTTTTCCTCCAGAAACGTGTCCAATCCCCTTTTAAAGGCGTCTAGGGTAGACGCCAGCACCACATCCCGTGGCAAGGAGTTCCACAGACCGACCACACGCTGAGTAAAGAAATATTTTCTTTTGTCTGTCCTAACCCGCCCAACACTCAATTTTAGTGGATGTCCCCTGGTTCTGGTATTATGTGAGAGTGTAAAGAGCATCTCCCTATCCACTCTGTCCATTCCCTGCATAATTTTGTATGTCTCAATCATGTCCCCCCTCAGGCGTCTCTTTTCTAGGCTGAAGAGGCCCAAACGCCGTAGCCTTTCCTCATAAGGAAGGTGCCCCAGCCCCGTAATCATCTTAGTGGCTCTCTTTTGCACCTTTTCCATTTCCACTATGTCTTTTTTGAGATGCGGCGACCGGAACTGGACACAATACTCCAGGTGTGGCCTTACCATAGATTTGTACAACGGCATCATAATACTAGCCGTTTTGTTCTCAATACCCTTCCTAATGATCCCAACCATAGAACTGGCCTTCTTCACTGCCGCCGCACATTGGGTCGACACTTTCATCGACCTGTCCACCACCACGCCAAGATCTCTCTCCTGATCTGTCACAGACAGCTCAGAACCCATCAGCCTATATCTAAAGTTTTGATTTTTTGCCCCAATGTGCATGACTTTACACTTACTGACATTGAAGCGCATCTGCCATTTTGCTGCCCATTCTGCCAGTCTGGAGAGATCCTTCTGGAGCTCCTCACAATCACTTCTGGTCTTCACCACTCGGAAAAGTTTGGTGTCACCTGCAAACTTAGCCACTTCACTGCTCACCCCTGTCTCCAGGTCATTTATGAAGAGGTTGAAAAGCACTGGTCCCAGGACAGATCCTTGGGGCACACCGCTTTTCACCTCTCTCCATTGTGAAAATTGCCCATTGACACCCATTCTCTGCTTCCTGGCCTCCAACCAGTTCTCAATCCACGAGAGGACCTGTCCTCTAATTCCCTGACTGTGGAGTTTTTTCAGTAGCCTTTGGTGAGGGACCGTGTCAAGCGCCTTCTGAAACCCTCTTAGGGTTCCTTGGGAAGGGAGCAGCTTAAGCCAAGGGGCTCCAGAGCCAGAACTTAGGATCTTGTCTTTGTAGCAATGGCACTAGAAACTGGGCCTCCAGGTTTCTCTCAGAATGGAGGAAGGAACATCGGGGGGTTCTGGTGGTCAGGACATCTGATTTCTCCATTAGACCTTCCCCCAGGACTCCCAACTTACTATATCTTTTCCCAGAGGACTTTCTGACTTCCATAACATTCCCCCATTGTGATCTTACTACTTCCTAAGAGAAGTGGAGCACTGTGGATTGGAGCAGAGGGGACTTAACAGCCAGGACTGCTTGTGTTCTTGGGGAGGAGGAACGGCATCTGGTTGGAGATGTAGTACTCTTGGGATCCCTTTCCAGGGCCTGCCACCCACTTGTGGCTTTGCAGCTCCTAGAAGCCCACCTCCTTGCCCAGGTGTGACATCGAACCCACAGACCAACGGTGGAATGCAAAGTGTGATGGGCACCCTTTATTTCATTTGCTCTACAAAAGGTCCTGGACACAAGAAACGGAGCAAGAGCCCTCGCGTCCCCGAGATGAAGAGGAAGATGAAGGGGAAGAAGATGGCACCTCTGAAGATCAAGCTAGGCATGATTGGCGGCAAGCGCAAAAAGAGCAGCTCAGTAAGGCCACTCTTTGGTGGTGTGTGTGTGTGTGTGTGTGTGTTGATTGTTGTGGGGATGAAGAGCTGGCAGAGCATTTTCTGGACAGATAGGCAAGGCTGAGTACTCTGCAGCTTGAGACAAGAAAAGAAAGACCTCACAGTTTGGTGCCAAAAGAAGCTAATTTCTGTGACCTGTTTATGTTATGGAGATTAGGCTCATTTGCATCCTGTTGCCTTTTTTTTGCTGTCTGGTTGTGCTTCTGCTTGTAATGAAAAGAAGCAAAGTCTGGCCCTCTGGCGATCCTCTTGAGCCACCCCTCTGGTGACTTGATCAGATGTGGTGTTGCCAGAGCCAGGAGATGTGCAGATTTCTCCTGGACTGTGGCAGTGAACGAGGCTTGACTCTGGGTTGCATGGCATGACTGTGGAAGTGTTTGTTTATTACATTATCCCCACCTTCTCTCTCTCCCACTCTTGCTCCCCTCCCCTCATCCTTTGCCTTTTAACTTGAAACTGTGTCTCCTGTGTTACATGACACTAAATCCCCCCCCAGCCATAAATGAGCAGGACTGGGGCTGGCAAGTCACCCCCTCTTCTTCCTACTGCTTTATTTTGGGGCAGATGCTAAGTCCAGGTGCCAGGCCCCTCCTCACATGCACCCCCCTCACATCCCCCTTCCTTTCTGCCTCTGTATGGGCTTTTCCTAATGGAGGGCTGCTCCGGTTATGTACAGCATTTGTTTCAGAGTGACGAGTTGGGTGAGCTGGAAGAGGAATCGGACCTCGACAATTCCAGCGTTCACAGCTCCTCGGTGCGCTCAGACAGTTCAGGAAGAGTCAAGAAACTGAAGCGGGGCAGACCTGGCCGGAAAAAGAAGAAAGGTGAGACTGTGGCAGGGGTCACAAATGCAGCCTCCTTTTCTGATGCCTGGACAGTCCTTGTGAAGCTGTTGTCCTGCTGGCATTCCCTGTGGACTGGTGGAAGAAGCCAGGGTTCCCTGCCAGCAGGCACCTTAGGTTTGCAGGGAAATGTGTGCCGTAAGTTAGGAGGATGGCCGTGTTAGTACTTATCTTGGGATAATGTGAAAGAGTGGCAAGACTGGAGCTTCTGGCTTTATTTTTTCCCTTGACCACCCTTCCTTGTGTAAAGCATTCAGAGGCTGCAGTGATTGAAGGCGGAGCAGTGCTTGTGATTAATAATCACATGACAATGCCTCAGTTATGGCTCCTCTTTGGGATGGGTGGTAGAGCAATTTGAATAATACCCATTGGTTTGTAAGGGATGGGGCTGATGGCTCCCAGTCCTTAGACTTGCCTTGACTCAGATAAGGAAGTCAGCTGCATGTGGCTCAGGCTTAGGGAAGTGCGCTCATGCCATTCTGCTTTCTCTCCGCTTCCCGGCCGGGCAGTTGCTGGTGAAGAAGAGGCGGACGGCTACGAGACAGACCACCAAGACTACTGTGAGGTGTGTCAGCAGGGCGGGGAGATCATCCTCTGCGACTCATGTCCCAGAGCTTATCACCTGGTGTGCCTGGATCCGGAGCTAGACAAGGCCCCCGAGGGCAAGTGGAGCTGCCCCCACTGTGTAAGCTTCTGACCTTTCTTCCTTGTTCTCTGCACACTAGCACCTCCCACCTGCTGTCTCGCCCACTTCTGGGGAAGGAGCTAGCCAGCTATAGCCCTTGCTCTGGTGTAAGTCTAGCTGCCATTCCTGCCTAGGGCCCAGAATTCTGTTCTTAAAACAGGACAAAATCCAAAATTTCACAATTAAAAAAATTCAGATTCTGCAGCTGGAATCAATTATGCAAAAATAATAGATTTGCATCTACAAATTCACGTGGTTCTAACTTTGAAACAGATTTTTGTTTGCTTCTTTTAAGGTAGTGCTTGGGTTAGGGATGATGGAAGAGAGGGACATTGGGGGGTGCTGTGTGCATAGGGACAAGGGGACAGGGGCTGGGGTTTAACATAGGGACCGCATTACAAGGAGACCCCTGCTGGGTCAGTCTAGAGACCTGTCTGGTCCAGCATCTTGCTTCCCACTGTGGCCAACTGGATACCACGTGGTTTCCAAACATTTTAAACCCCTGCTTATTCCTGTATTGCTTTGGGGGACTATTAAGAGTCAGTTTTTCATCAAGTGAAGGTGGAGAGTCTTGCCATCCTGATGCTATACCTAGGAACCAGGCTCTGCAAGCATCTGGATCTTTCTGAGATTCCAAAATGTAATTCTGGAGAGTACCTTGGACCCCCCTGAATGTTAAGCGTCCTTTTAAGACTATGACCAGCGCATGACTTGTTTTCCTTTGCTGAGAATTCAAGTTGGGAAAAGTGGACTCCCAAACGTTGGAAATGCATCAGTGTTTTATTGCAAGATAGGCTTTAGCTTCTGTTGTAACATCCATGCGCTTATAGCCACATGGTCCATATCTCATAATCCAGCTCTCTTTTTCTCTTTGGTTGTGTTATGTCATGTCCCTGGTCTGCAGGAGAAGGAAGGGGTGCAGTGGGAGCCAAAGGAGGAAGATGACGAGTATGAAGGGGAGCTGGATGATGGCGAGAAGGAGGAGGAGGATGATCACATGGAGTACTGCCGCGTCTGTAAGGACGGGGGCGAGCTCTTGTGTTGCGACGCTTGCATCTCCTCCTACCATATCCACTGCCTCAACCCACCACTTCCTGAGATCCCCAATGGGGAATGGTTGTGTCCCCGCTGCACGGTGAGGGTGCTGAGAAGAAGGGGTGTGGTGGTGGTAGTGCTCCCCTTGAGAGCAAGGGGAGGTATGGTCAAGAGAGGGCAAGAGAAGGGAGGGCATCTCCACTGACAGTGAGGCTTACTGATCTCATAAAGGGCACCCTGTTTTAGTGACCTGTTGCTTCCTGCATGTCTGACGCCCCTCTTTCCTCTTCTCAGTGCCCCATGCTGAAGGGCCGTGTGCAGAAGATCCTGCACTGGCGATGGGGGGAGCCACCGACGCCAGTTGCTGCTGCCCTCCCACCTGAAGCAAATTCAGATGACCCACCGCCCAAGGCCCTGCAGGGGCGTTCTGAACGTGAATTCTTTGTCAAGTGGGTTGGCCTGTCCTATTGGCACTGCTCGTGGATAAAGGAATTGCAGGTACAGTGGTTGAGGAAAGTTGAGTGATGATAGAAGGGGGTCACGGTTCTGCCCTTGAAAGGTCTGTGCTAAAAAGCCCTGGTCTCTCGTGACCTTGCAGGACCCAAGAGTGAGTTTGGTTGTTTGGTTTGGGTTGCAGGATTCTTTTGCCACCAGCGCACCACAGAGTTTGGAATGTTTGGGCTGGGCTGTGGAGGACCTTCAAATACTATCTAGCACAGTCATTCTCACACATTTAGCTCCGGGACCCGACTTTTTAGAATGAGAATCTGTCAGGACCCACCGGATGTGATGTCATGACTGGAAGTGACATCATCGAGCAGGAAAATATTTAGCAATCCTAGGCTGCAATCCTACCCACACTTACCCAGGAGTAAATCCCATTGACTGTCATTGTTAAAAGCATATATATAGCAGCCTGTTAAAAGTACAGATGTGTAACATTTCCCAAAATGCAGTCACATCCCATGGTAGCATCAAGTCTAATATATTAAAAATAAAATATTGAAATGAATGGGAACCCACCTGAAATTGGCTCATGACCCACCTAGTGGGTCCAGATCCATAGTTTGAGAAACACTGATCTAGCATGTCTGTGGACAGCTTCAATGTTCGCCTCTCTGTTCCCTAGCACAAGTCACTTACTAAGCCAGTGTTCCTGCCACTGAGTTGGGCTTGCTCATTCCTCCCTTCTGCCTGAAGAGCTGTTGCACCCTATGTACCTACTGGTCACAGAGGCTGCCAGCCCCCCAACCCTGGCTGCTTAGTTCTGCGATGCACAAAGTCAGAAAAAAGCTGAAGCCTTGGCAGCTGCTGTGAGCTACAAGAAGAGGGGGTGGGACAGTGATGAGGAGGAAAAGGTGTCAAGGCTCAATGGCTCTGATGTCGCTCACAGGCCCCTTTGAAGAGGGGTGACAGCTCCAGTCACAGGACTGGGGAAGGCATCCATTTGATGCCTTGGAGAGGCAGTGTCAGCCAGAGGAAACAGGTGCCAATACCCTGGCTCCATACACAGCAAGTTGGATTTGCAGAATGGGGGAAACTCTCTAGAGAATAGGTTTGTCCACAGACAGAATCCCAACCATTGTGTCTCATCTACAGACTCTGAGCACAAGTGTCCTTGTGGTGAGCACCCTTATGGTATGTGACTGGGCCACATCTGAACCAGATGTGCTGTTGCTGCTCTTTACTTACAGTGGGTCTTTTCTCTCTTCTGTTCCTTTTTCTGCCTCCCGCAATCCCAGCTTGAGATCTTCCACCTAGTGATGTATAGAAATTACCAACGAAAGAATGACATGGATGAGCCCCCACTCCTTGACTATGGCTCTGGTGATGATGATGGCAAAAGTGAGAAGAGGAAAAACAAGGATCCTCTCTATGCTGAGATGGAAGAGAAGTACTACCGTTATGGTATCAAGCCAGACTGGATGACCATCCATCGCGTTATAAACCACAGGTCAGTTATGGTAGGGTCAGGTGGAAGTGGTGCAACACTTGCCATCTGTGCCAGTGATACCCCAGCCCTTTGTCAGTGTGTTTTTAGGCTTGGGGTGATCTAGACAACCTTGGGAGACTTTTTCGATGCAGCCATTATTGGCAGAGATTGTATCACTGTCTGCTAATAGAGCTAGCATTGCTTTGCAAAGTAGGACAGATCCTTGCCCAGGGACTTGGATAATTCAACACAGTTCCCTGCCCCAACGAGCATGCAATCTAAAATTCAAGTTGGGAGATAGCAGAACAAAGTGAGGAAATGCAGATGGAGCAAATGGAGCAGATGCGCATTTGCTTCCATTATCCATTTTTGCCTTGGTTACAAGAGTTGATGGTACCAAAGAGTTCATGAGAAAAGGTGTACTTTGAGGAGGAATTTCATTAGGGAAGGCAGGTGGCTCTATGGGAGTGAGTTCGGGAGTAAGGAGCAGGAAAGAATAACAAGTGCTGGTGGGCCCACCTAAGGGGCATAAAAGGAGGGGCAGGGGTCTGCAACATGACACATGCCACCCACCAGATTCCTGGGAATTTCAGCCTTCTTTTAAAAGAAGATAAAGTTTTTAGTCTTTTTTGGCTATAGCGAATCATCCACATGGATTTGAACATCATTTTCATGTGCTCCTCCTAGAAGCTTTTCTCCTGACTTATAATCAGTCAATGGCTGTGACACTCCTGCGCCCTCCATTCTGTGCAATACGAGGGGGCTTTCTGGATGAGAGACACCTTGGCTGAGAGGAGGAGGGCTGACCGAGGGGCACTTCCTGCTTTCTGCTGAAGCCACTCTCTTTCCTTTCTCCCTTGGTGTGCTGTTTTGAAGCAGAGCAGAGTAAGGATGTTGAAATGGACAGATGATGAAGTGTTCTGCCTCTCTCTCTTTTATCATGTATTAGGGGTTAGAGGAGAGAGGCAGAACTGCCAGGAAGACCTTGGTGACTGGAGTGTTTCATTGTTGAGACCTATGACACTCTTGACAAGTGCCCCCCCCCCCGAGGTATATTGACTCACTCCCTGAAAAGAGCTGCCATTTTGCCTCTTATTAGATTAAGGTGAGGAAGCATGGAAAGTAGCGGCTACACACACACACACACACACACACCCTTCACACTAAGCACTTGAATATCTCTGCATACACTGTGACAGCTTTTGGCTGAAGGGTCCTTCAGTGTGTATGCTTCACTCTGAGTGCAATTTTCTTTCCATCCCTGGTAGAGTGTGGAGCTGCTCAGATTTACCCCACTGTCTGGATCACTGGTTGGTGCCAAGTAGAGAGAAGGGAGAATTTTCCTGACCTGTGAATTCTCCTTCAGTTTGCTCCTTGGCCACTGTTGCTGGTGGAATGAGCCTCTTGAGGTACAGTGTTGGAGCTAGAGTGTTTTTTGTAAAGACTACTGCAAGGGCAGAAACCTCCTGCTTAGGAGGAAGGGGAGAGGCCTCCTTGTCCAGCCTGCTTTGCCTTGACTGTCTTTTTTCCTCATGGAGTCCTGCCTCTTATTTGGTAGTGGAGAGCAACCCACTGATCACCTCCTGTCTGGTGAATAAGTGGGAGGAGGATTCCCAGGTAAGGAAAAAGAAATGTCTAGTTACATTTTGAAAGACTGCCTAGGTCTTTCTTCTCTTCACTTGGTGAAGTCCAGCCTTTGTGGCCAGTATTGACTTGTTGCCACCAGCTGCCATTCTGCAGCCATGCTGAGCTCACTGATAGTGGAAGAGAGCAAGCCAGACTTGTATGTGTGTCTTCTTTCTGCTCTTCTTTTCCTTTGCCTAATGTATTTCCTGCATGCAGCATTGACAAAAAGGGCAACTACCACTACCTGGTAAAGTGGCGTGATCTTTCCTATGACCAGTCTACGTGGGAGGAAGATGAGATGCTAATTCCTGACTTTGAGTACCACAAGCAGGCCTATTGGTTCCACAGGTAAGAAGTCATGCTCCAGCCTTGACATGGTGGTGAGAGCAAGAAAAAACGAGGTCCTGAGTGGGCCAGGAGATGGCCTGTCTGGACCTTGCTAGTAGCCCCCAAGGTTCTTGGGTGGGGCATGAAGGAAGTCTCCCCCTCTTTTTCTTTAGAGAGCTGATTATGGGTGAAGACCCTGCCCAGCCAAGGAAGTACAAGAAGAAGAAGAAGGAGCTAACATCAGAGGATCCTCCAAACTCTCCCACTAATGATGTGAGTTCTGGGATGTGATGTGAATTCTGGGAGAGTGACTAGTAGAGGGGTGACCCTGAAGCCTTGGTGGCAAGTACTTGGTATTGCAGGGCAGTGGGGGAGAAGCTTTGTGTATCTGGGGAGAGCTGGAGGGTGGCTGGAAGCAGGGCTCTGTGTGGCTTGGCAGAACTGCATTTTCAGTATGGTGGAAGAGGTGGCAGGGAGGGAGCCAGCCTCTCTTCTGCATGTGGCAGGTGCCTCAAGGGTTCTTGGCTTCATCTCTCTGCTCATTGCAGCCAACAGTGAAATACGAGAGCCAACCACGCTTCATCACCGCCACTGGAGGTACGCTGCATATGTACCAGCTGGAAGGCCTCAACTGGCTGCGGTTCTCCTGGGCCCAGAGCACGGACACCATCCTGGCTGACGAGATGGGCCTTGGCAAGACCATCCAGACCATTGTCTTTCTGTACTCGCTGTACAGGGAGGTGGGTTGAGGGCAGAACTGCTGGGCTTAGATGTGTTTGCCCACTTTCGTGGCAGGACTTTTCTTGGTAGAGTACAGTAGGGGTCTGTCTATCCCCTACCCCTTGGTAGGGGTCAGACTATCCTTGCTGGGCATTTTGCAAAATTGGACTCTGTTTCCGCCTGCTCACCCCTGACCTTGGGCTTCCTGTTCCTTGTATGCCATTGTGTGGCCTTCCCTTGTGCTCCAGTGGTACTTTGCTGTGGGGCTTCCAGGCCAGTTTTCTGACCTGATCAGACTATTCTTCCCTCCCACCCATCCTGACACTCAGTTCTCCAGTATGGTGAGAAATAACAGGTTTCCTATTCAAGGGCTCAGTGTAAATGAAGCAGCATAGAGGGAGAAAATCCATTTTTCTGAAATGCCTTGCACTTCTCCAAGACCCTTTCTCTCCCTCCATAAAGGGAGCCAGCAAGCTGTTGCCCAGCCCATGTGCTCCCAGTCTCTGTGGCTTAGATCCAAGATATTTCAAGGCTGTCAGCTCCCATGTGAACCAGCCCATGTGAACTGTGGAATTCCTCGTCTAGCCTCTTTGATCTCCCAGGCCTGTCACCTTTGGGCTTCTAGTCGTCTGAGTTTTCTGCTGCTGTTTTCTTTCTGGAGGAACCTCTTTGCCTGCATGAGTGAGACCCAGAGAGACCTTTCACCTTCTTCCTGGCTCCCCAGTTCGCTTATCTGTTTCAGTAGCTTCCACCCTGACCTCCTCTCGGCAGCCTTCCAGGGAGTGCTTGTTTTGCCAGTGAGCCCTGCTGAACTGCTGGAGCTACAGGCTCTTCCACAGGTCCCTACTGAAACCGAGCAGCTGCTAGCTTCCAGCTGAGTGACTGTCTGCTCCAGCTGCTGATTACACAGCAAGAGATGACCAGGCCTTACTGGGTTGCCCCAGGTTCCTCCTCCTGAAAATCTGCTTCAGGAACTCTGGCTGTGCTCAGTCCACCATTGTGGGAATAAAGGTCCACATTTGCTCCACGGGAGCCTCACACCTTATCCTAGAGCAGCATTGCACCTTCAGATCTCTTCAGGAAATATGGAATGTCAACTAGCCTGCGTGTGTCTGGGGAACCCATGTGGTCCAGTTTTCCAGATGTAAGCACACATTTGTGCAATTGCTGTGGGAGACTTTGTGATGCTGGAGTGTTCCCCAGCACTCGTCATGGGCAGAGCTGTCCCAAGTCCTGCCTACCTGACGCAGATCTGTGTGTTGCTTCGGTCAGGACACTGCTGGTGCCTCATAGCTGTTTGGTAGCAAGAATGCGTCAGCCCCAGGCAAAGGGCCCTTCTGTGAACAGCTGTTATTTCTGTACGAACAGCTGCTGTGGCTGGCTGTGTGTCAGTGATCCCGGCAGAGCCACAGGAGAACCTTGTTCATTCTGGCAGCCAGTGATTTTATGAATGGATTTCTCTCTGCCTGGCTTAACCCCTGGGAGCCAAGAGCAAAGCATTTGAAAATCACCACATCAGACTGAGTCATGGTTAGGAGTCGCTGATGGCCTGTTTGGCTCCCAGACAGCAGAAGGGAAAGCCTATTCTGGGTCATGAATGACATGAAATATCTTCTGATCCTCTCTCCTTCTTAACCCCTCCCTGCAGGGTCACACCAAGGGACCTTTCCTGGTCAGTGCACCGCTCTCCACCATCATCAACTGGGAGCGGGAATTCCAGATGTGGGCACCCAATTTTTATGTGGTGACCTACACAGGAGACAAGGACAGCCGCTCCATTATTCGTGAGAATGAATTTTCATTTGAGGACAATGCCATGAAGGGCGGGAAGAAGGCATTCAAGATGAAGGCAAGTGCAAATCTCCCTGCTAGGCAGCAGCAGCAGGTGTCCTCTGGAGTCTGCGACAGAGCTCACCTTGACTGTTATACATATCTTACTGGCCTTTGACCTTTGAGTTGAAGGGCAGCTTTTTAACCCCTATGCCCCAGATGCCTGCCATGTGCCCTTGCCCACTTGCTTAAAATGCAGAGGAACTCAATTGTTTTCCTCACCAAGGAGGGAGGACTGTGCTCAGTGGTGCCATGTGAGAGAACCTCATTTTGTTTCTGTGTCATAGAGAAGAATCTGTCCTCCTCAATGGGATGGACATGCAGGCAATTTGGGCAAAGGTGAAACATGCCCTACTCTGGTATTTCCTAAAACAGTTAGGGAGTCGGGCTGTGTACTCCCCTTTCCTCTCTGAGAGAACAGTGCAGGAGTTAAATTGAATTACAGACTTATAAGATGGAGTGCCTGAATGTGGGTTCCATTTCAGATTTGATCCTTTTCTTAAGAGGAGGCATCTTGCATATGGTGGGAGGAGGAGATGCACTTGTCCTGTACTGGATCGTGAGGATAATGGTGGCTACATCTTGTTGTTCTTTTGTTATTTGCTTTCAGAGGGAAGCTCAGGTGAAGTTTCATGTCCTCCTAACCTCTTATGAACTGGTCACCATTGACCAGGCTGCCTTGGCATCCATTCGATGGGCCTGTCTTGTTGTGGATGAAGCTCACCGGCTCAAAAACAACCAGTCCAAGGTGAGGCAAACCTGTTGACATGAAGGGTGGGTTGTTCAGGGGAGTGGGGGTCTCCTGCTCTTTGCATAAGAGTTTGAGTTGTGTGCCCACCTAATGTCTTTGCCACTCTTGGTTTCAGTTTTTTAGGGTGTTAAACGGTTACAAGATTGACCACAAGCTGCTACTCACAGGGACCCCCTTGCAAAACAACCTGGAAGAACTCTTTCATCTGCTGAATTTCCTCACTCCAGAGAGATTCAAGTACGGTCAGCTATCCCATGCTTCCTTCCCCCTTGCTATATGTACAAGTCGGGTCAGCATAGGACCAGCAGTGCCTGTTGTCTTCCTGTTTGTGGTAGTTTCTGTTTTCAGCTCTGCCTTCCCTGGCAGCCTTCTCATCTCATGTCTCTGATTCAATCTTTCCTCCAGTGAGACTTCTGTAGAGTAGAGGGGCTGTCCCTGCCCCCCCTCTAGTTGCTCTTAAACACAGATGGCCTTTGGGTGACCCCAGTCTTTTCAGGTAGTCAGAGATCCAAGAAGGGGTTGGTGCACCAGTTGCCATCAGAAGGCTTGCCGGCATGTGAAAGAGCAGGGCAAGTTCTCTAGGCAAGCATTACCTTCAGATTTCGTTATAGTCAGCTGATCTTCCTTACATCAGAAGGCCCATGGCTTCCTTAATAATCCTGAAATGTGAAAGAACACACAGAGAGGCAACTCTAGAATGTCCATTATCCTGGAGAGACTGAGGAGAAAAGCAGAATAGAGATTCTTCCCTGTCCCCCCGCCCTGGGCATTTGATAGTGTATCTTTGAAAGGATGTCTCCCTCTGCTGGCCAGACTTGCACACCACCAGCACCACTCTGGCTAATGTTTGTTTTTATCAGAGCACGTGGTGACCCTGTGGAAAGAGATCTAGTAGAGGGTCCTGTCCATCAGTGGATGGAGGCAGGACTGGTAGAAACTTCAGATTTCCAGTGAGAAGTGTTTTTGATTTGCCTATACTGAGGAAGCTCAACTTCCATGCTTTTAAACTAAATTTTCTTTCCCCCCCTCACTGATTTAGCTAGTTGGTCAAGATAAGTTTGGTTTTGGGGTGTCTTTCATCAGACTCCAGCGAAGCAACTTCAGGGCAGGGCAACTTCAAGTTGTCCAGTGTAACCACTGTAGGTGTAGTTCCCACAGGTGAGGGCACAAGGATGCTTGATGGAGTGAAGCATTGACCTTCCCTGCTCAGTCCGGTGCCTGTTTTGTCCTTTTCCTTCAGTGGCTTTCCCAAGCACATGTTCCCAGCAGATTTCCACACAGCTTCCTCACTGTTCCAGGAGTGAAGCTATCAGCCACTTGCCAATTCCTTTTCCTCCCCATAATTAAATCCAGTACAGCCCTGCATGTCCATGGGTGCCTGGAGTCTTGTTTGGCTTCTTATTCTCCCAGCGAGACATGCGATTCAAATGCAAGGCCCCCCGGCCTTGGAATTTGTGATTTCTGGTTAACAATTTTAGAAAATTTTGGCAGAGCATTTGACGAGCTCCAGTTGTCAGACATCTTCCCCAAATTCACAAATACGTTGCTTAGAATTCATAAAATTTGTAATCATTTGTGGTTGAGATGGTTATTTAGATCATGATTTTTAATACTGTATATTACTGTAACTGAAGCTAGCAACATTGCTTTCTTCTTCCTCCCATTTGGCTTCCCCTGTGCAATCAATTGTAATTTCATGCTTTTATATAGAGAAGAAAACTTAGTCCCCAATCCTATCTTCATCAGAGCTAATGCAGTCATGCCGAAAAGGTGCACGCTGCATCCTGGGAGGGGGGCAATTGGAGAGCCTGCAGGAGGCAGTGTTGGGAAAATCCAGTGGGGCTTGACTCAAGTTGCCAAGTCACCGCCCCCATGACTTGACTCAAAAAAGAGGGGCACTATCGGGGGCACTTTCTGAGTCACCCTTTAGTGACTCTAATGGACTCAAGTTGACCCCTCTTAAAAAGCCTGCCGTGGAAAAAACGGGGCTGCTGCTGGGGAGAGTGTGTGTGTGTGTGTGTGTGTGTGTGTGTGTGTCTTGGAGTTCCCTTTACTCACTCCCCTGATGTCCCCGCCGAGCTGGGACTGCGAGAAAGCAAGCAGCAAGGAGGGTCACAAGTAGAAGCTAGGAGGTTTATCAGGATGACCTGATCCTTGCAGCTCAACTCAGAAGTAGTTCCTCTTTAGCTGCTCATTCAGTGAGGGTCTCCCTCCCTCACAAGTAACAACAGAGCCATGCCTACAAAGCGTGATTGCCATGAGCGCCTCCCTTGCCTCCTCTTTCTCCCTGGGCTGAGTCGCCCCCTTTAAAAGCCAGCCATGTGAAAAACAGGACTACTGCCAGGCTCTGTGTGTGTGTGTGTGAGTTCTCTTTAACTACTTCCCTGCTGCCGCATCCCACCTGTAAACAGGAGTGGGAGGGACTGAGTGAGAGCCAGGACAGAAGTGGTGAGAGGGAGGAGAGTCACACGCAGCAGCTGGGAGGCTTACCAGGACGACCCAATCCTTGCAGCTCTACTCAGAAGCAGATGTTCTTTAGCCACTCATTCAATGAGGCTTCCCCCTCCCCTGCTCCTCCATCTGGCCTCCCTCAGTCAATAGAAATATGAGAATGCCGATCCTTTGTCCAATGATCATCCAATTCCCTATCAGAGATGGGAAAACAGAACCCAGTCCCGCCTCCCCCTCCTGTTCACATTAAGCCTTTCCTGCCTCCTGGTTGGAACTCTCTGCTGCTCGCCGTCGGGATGCTTGCCCCACAAGGTTTTCCATGTGGTGAAAACAGTAAGCAAGCACCCCCAGACACAGGCAGATTCAAGTCAACACACATGGGGACAAGTGCTGAGTTGGGGGGCCCTGACTCAAGTCTTTTTCAGAGTCTTCCATGCGTGCGACTCACGAGTCGCCAGGTCACCCAAAATCATGCATTTTTGCAACTTGAATCCAAGTTACTGACTTGAGTTTCCAAAACTGGCAGGAGATAAGTAAAAACATTTTGTACTGACTTCCTGATAGGCTGCCTGATTGCCAGTGGGTCTCCTTAGACATACACCACCTATTTCGATGGTATATGTCAGAGGAGAGAGGGAGGGAGGTTTGAGAAATGGAGGCGATAAGATCCAGTGTCCATCTTTGCTGCTAGATCCACCCCTCCTGCTTCCTTCCTGCTCTCAGTTCCTTTCCCTGCCCAGAAATGCCACTGCCAGGATGGTGGCCTTGCCACTAGCCCATGCATGCAGCTGCCAGCAACTGCCCTGGTGGTCTCATTACACTCACCAGCAGCATTGGTAAGCATGACAGGATCCAAGCACTTCCGCTGGCAGAATGCGAATTCCTCCAGCAGTGCCTCAGTGATAGTATTATGCTATTGCAGCAGTATGAAATTAGAAGGTTGAGGTCCTGCCAATGATGCCCTTCTGTTGCCAGATCAGGAGGCAACAACCCAACCTTCTGTTGGGCAGGAGGTCTGGTCTAGAGGGTAGAGCCTCCATTTGCCTGAAGATTAACATCCACAAGGTCGCCAGTTCGAGGCCACCGGCACCGTGCGACCTTGAAGCAGCCGGCAAGCTGCAGCTGAGCTGTTCCATCTGCTCGGAGCGTGGGAGGATGGAGGCCAGAATGTTAAACCAGATCGGAGTGTAACATCTTGAATGTGGTGGTTCTTGAAAGAGAGAACCTTCTTTCAATTTGTAAAAATCCCTGCGTGGATTTAATAAGCCTGCCTGTGTAAACCGCCTTGAATAAAGTCTTGAATAAAGACCAAGAAAGGCGGTATATAAATACTGTATAATATTATATTATATATTATTTATCACAAAGCCATGGTGTCCTTTGGGCTGGAGCCTTGCAGTGCAGCTCCTTTCCTGTAACTCCTCATTCAAACAGTATTGGCTAAACTCAGAAGTCTCCCCCCCCCCCACCCAATCCATTTTCTGCCTGGGGCATGTATTGCACAGGCATCTGTGTGTCTGAAATGGCCCCCAGGAGCAAACAGAGCCATTGCTCCATCTCCTTCTTCAGCAACCTGGAAGGCTTCCTGGAGGAGTTTGCAGACATATCCAAGGAAGACCAGATCAAGAAGCTTCATGACCTCCTGGGTCCACACATGTTGCGTCGCCTCAAGGCTGATGTCTTCAAGAACATGCCAGCCAAGACAGAGCTCATTGTCCGGGTGGAGCTGAGCCCCATGCAAAAGTATGTGTGGGACTGGCTGGGGGGCTGGGGCAAGAAGCAGCACTGGCAGAGCTTGTGTTGTCTCCTAGTGTAGTATTACAGGTGGGAGGAACCAAGGAAGGAGGAGGTCAGAGAGGGAGGCAGAAGAGAGCTCTCTAGATGCAGAATTCCTGGCCTCTTCCTCCAGATTTGGGGGGGTTTGCTCACTTTCATTTTTGTTTTGGTATGTTTACATACAAAGTATTAAAAATGAACAGTAGTTAAAAAGTTGTCTCTCTTCACACTAACTGTTAGGTATAACTGGGTGGATGCTAACTGTAATGTATCATTGATTTAAATGTTTTTGCAAAATGGATGCAAGGTTGAGGCTTCTGAATTTTTTTTCCTTGTAAAGTTGCATATTTTTCTGTGGATGGGTAGGGGAATCATGCATGTCTTTTATTCTAGTGTTGTTGGGTTCCACCACCCCCCGTCTCCTTGTTCCCATTCCTTCCTCTGTCAGGAAATACTACAAGTATATACTGACCCGCAACTTTGAAGCTTTGAACTCGCGTGGAGGTGGAAACCAAGTTTCCTTGCTCAACATCATGATGGACCTGAAAAAATGCTGTAACCACCCCTACCTCTTCCCTGTTGCTGCGATGGTAAGTCCTGCATTGGCTGGCAGGTGGCTGCTCGGGAAGGGGAGCAGTTCTGTTGGGAAGTGTCTTCCTCACCTGTATGGTCCTTTCCATTGACAGTGTTGGGACTGGTGGGCCAGGACTTGACTGAAGGAAGCAGAGAAGGGCCTCCTAGCATTTTTCTTAGTCTTATTTCAGCTCAGGTTGTTTTAGGGCAGGGCTTTGGCTGCAGATTAGCTCCCTGTGTCATTTGACTTTGCCTAGTCACCAGGCAGCAAAGGGAGACCCAGGCTAATGTGGGCCCCTGTGCTGTTTGAGAGGGCTGTCTCTGTCTTGGCAGGAATCCCCAAAGTTGCCCAGCGGTGCATACGAAGGAGGTGCACTCATCAAGTCTTCAGGGAAACTGATGCTGTTACAGAAGATGTTGAGGAAGCTAAAAGATCAGGGCCACCGAGTGCTCATCTTCTCTCAGGTGAGGATGGAACCAATGTGGATGATGGAATTTTGTTCCACCTGTCAGTTAGGTAGAGGGGAGGCAGTGAGAGAGATGTGGATTATTGCAGTGTGTGTTTCTTTTCCTGCAGTAGCCACAGCTGGTAATGTGGTGGGGGATAGAGAAAATCACAGCGTTGCATTATATCGCAGGAGGAGACTGCCACAGGGATGCTGTTTTCAGAGGCAGCACTGTGGTGTGAATAGTGAATGCTCTGACCCAAAGGAGAGAGTCTTGAGCTGCAGGCACAGAACACACAGCAGTACTTCTGGTGGTGAAATCAAAGCCTCATTTGGTCTAATTATTAGGTATCTTGTTTATACTTAGATGACAAAAATGCTGGACCTCCTTGAGGATTTCCTTGACTATGAAGGGTACAAGTATGAACGGATAGATGGCGGCATCACCGGAGCCCTTCGTCAGGAGGCAATTGATAGGTTTAACGGTAAGCTTGAGGGCTCCTGGGATCTGCTGGGCTGTCTTTTAGAGCTCGAATGTCCTGTGAACTCAGTTCTGTGCAACAAGGGACCTGCTAGGAATCCTCCATATGGGAGCCCCACCAGGCTTGTGGCTGGATTAGGTTGTATGGATCCCTCTAGATGTCCCTTGCAAGGGCAGCATGGTTGTTGTCATGGCTAAAACTGTTGAGCAGGAACCAGCATCTAGAAGTGTGCTTGTTGCTGGGACAGAGCGAGCAGGACAGTTAGGGAGCAGCAGGGAGGGTCTGGGTTCCAGGAGTACAGAGTTCTTACAGGCCAGCATAGTCGCAGTTCAGTTAAAAAAAAAAAAAAGCAACGCACTCACGGAGAAGTCTCTGACATACTGAATTCTAGTCAGTGTTGCAGACTCTAAGACTTTGCAAAATGTAAGGATGTTTGGAGAGTTGGGAGACAAACTTTGCTATAGCCCAGTCTCCTAGATGTTAAGAGAGAGAGAGAGAGAGAGATTGTGTTCTGTCAGACTTGAACAGATAAGATCCTAGAGAGCAGACTTCTATCCCATTTGCTCTTTTTCCATAATATGTGACACTCTGGATCATCAGTTCTTGGGTACAAAATGCCTGGCACATCCATGAGTCCTCCATTGGTCTGAGTTCTTTCTGTTCTGGGCATTGATCCTTTTGGCTTCTTGAGGAGTGTGTCCTCCCTTCCTCTTCCCATTCACCCCTTGAGGCCCTCATTCCTTTTCAGCTCCAGGAGCTCAACAATTCTGCTTCCTGCTTTCCACACGAGCTGGTGGTTTGGGGATCAACTTGGCCACAGCAGACACAGTGATCATCTTTGATTCAGATTGGAATCCCCACAACGATATCCAGGTAGATACCCTGCTCTCTCTGAACACTCCTCCTTCCTCCATCCTCAGGGATGCTGGTTCATAGAGAGTCTAACTCTAAAACTGCATGCCAGCTGCTGGGCCAGAATGATCTGTAGATGGGTCTCTGGAGAGATCCATTGCGTGTCATACCCTCCATCTCTGGAGTCAGTTGATGCAGGAGTCTTTACACCTTTGTGTGGGGCCCGAACAAATTTTCCCCCTTAGCCACCTGATGGTTTCTACTGATGGGCAATAACAATTTGGCTCTTCTGTATAGGAGAGAGTTCCATTGCACACACCCATGTCTGCTGTAAAATTGTTCTAGGCAGATGAGAAAGAACAGGGGTTGGCATTCGGGGAGTCGGCCTTCATTTCTGCTGCACCCAGGTTGGTGCCTCCTGTCCCCCCCCCACCACCACCAATGGCTTCCTTGAAACAGTCCAGGTAGCCAATGCACCCCCCACCGCTTCAGAGAGTCATTAGGATGGGGCGATGCCACAAACAGCATGGCAAGCATCCTGACTTCCATTTGGGGTGGATGATTGGCACTGGGGATCCTTCTAAAGAGAAAGCGAAATATCTGTCGGAAAGATTTTGGGGCTTGTGGCTTGTGTATTGACATGTGCAAGGGTTCTAGGCCCCCAGGTGTGTCATCCTGATTGGTGACCTGGCCATGGTTTGATCCCATTCCCCATTGAGATTGATTCTAAAGATGGTGTTGCTGGGTTCCTCCTCAGACTGGACTTTGCACAGCTCATAACGTGTAAAACAGTAGTCCTCCAGAATGTAGTCTGTTCTGTCCATCAGCAAGCTAGTAATATTTGTGGTCTTAGTTACATGTGGATGACCCCTGGAGTCTGGGGGATAAGACTGGGCCCTCAGTTTGGCTGTACTTGTCGTAAGAGGTGACTAAACAACCACCGGGTAGATGGGACTCGTTAACCTGGGAAGGCAGCTCATCTAAGAGAAGGAAAACTCTGATCCCAAACCTCCACTGCTTTGTGGCTACATCTAGTTACCAAAAAGGCTTCAGGAGTCAACCTCGAGGCAAAATCCGGAGCTGGAGTCCCTGATGCAGTTCATGGCTGAACACAGTCACGTTCTGGCAATTCCTGCGATGCAGCTGGTACCATATTGGCCTCTACCTTTCCATTGGACCATTTCAGCGACGTGGAGAGACAGTCTATCCTCCATACCTACTTTACCCAGGCTTCGCACTCTGGAGAGGACATTCTGTTCCAGAACCACCATTCAGAGCGCGATACCATAGTCTTCCAAGACTGAAGGATGCCAATGTGAAGTTACATGTGTGTTTTAATTGATCTGGTGGTGATATTTTTATTTAAATGTTGTATGTGATGCTTAGGGTGGCTTCTAATCGTGTAATGTGGAATGAAAATCTGTTAAATAGATGGACTGGTAGCAAAGCTGGAGTAAGGAATGAAGCTCAAGGTTTTCTAAATGATAAATTCCCTCCTAGGCACCAGAAGCACCAGAGCCCCTCTAATCTCATTCTTTCATGGACACTTTCATCTCTCTATCTTCTCTTCAAGTCTCTCTCTGCAGCACTGGCACTATTCTCTCGCCCACTGCCACCCACCCAGGCTTTGTATCATGGCCCATGTTGTCTTAGCACTTAGTTTTGTTTTTTCTGCCCCTCAGGCCTTCAGCAGAGCTCATCGCATTGGCCAAGCCAACAAGGTGATGATATACCGGTTTGTGACACGGGCCTCAGTGGAGGAGCGGATTACGCAAGTGGCCAAGCGGAAGATGATGCTCACTCACCTGGTGGTGCGCCCAGGGCTGGGCTCCAAGTCAGGCAGCATGTCAAAGCAGGAACTGGATGACATCCTCAAGTTTGGCACTGAGGAACTCTTCAAGGATGAAAATGAAGGTGAGGTGGTGGCTGCAGTGGCTGATTTTTCAGCAGGCAGGCAACAGTGAAAATATGTAATCTTCAAGTGCAGGCCCATGAAGAATCTGTTGCAGTGACCAGCCGAATACCCTTGGGAAACCCTCAAACCCTTCCTTGCTGCTGTGCCCTCCCACCACTGGTGTTTTATAGTATACTGTCTCTGAACATGGAAGTTCCAAAAGCCATCAGGTTTAATATCCACGGATAGACCTCTTCCTGCTTGGCCTCTGCTGCAACCTTAACTTCCAGGTGCAATGATGGATTTAGCAACAACCTGAGACTGAAATTTAATGCAGGTGTCTCTTGGTAAAACCATTGAAGGGCCAACTATAATATACAGGAGCTTCTTTACTTGCTAGAGGCTGCACTCGAGGTGAAATCCATTGTTATTTGACCACAGACCCCAGCGTGCTTTGACGGAAACTGGCAGCAGTCTTCTGGGGCTCAACCTTGATCTCTCTTCCCTCCTCTCCTTCTGTCTTGCCCCAGGGGAAAACAAAGAGGAGGACAGCAGTGTCATCCACTATGACAACGAAGCCATTGCAAGGCTGCTGGACCGTAACCAGGATGCCACAGATGATGCAGATGTTCAGAACATGAACGAATACCTCAGTTCCTTCAAAGTGGCTCAGTATGTGGTTCGGGAGGAGGACAAGGTCAGTGGGAGAGGGATGGCCATGAGTTTGTGGACGAGGGCTCATGCGACTGTCTGTGGGGCTGATAATGATTGCACTGGTACCTCTGCCTCAGTGTCCTGGCCTTCTTGTACCACCTCAGATTGAGGAGATAGAGCGGGAGATCATCAAGCAGGAAGAGAACGTAGACCCCGACTACTGGGAGAAGCTGCTTCGGCACCACTATGAGCAGCAGCAGGAGGACCTGGCCCGTAACCTGGGGAAAGGGAAGCGAGTGCGCAAGCAGGTCAACTACAACGATGCGGCCCAAGAGGATCAAGGTCAGTGCACCACAATCCCCCTGAATTCACCTTATAGGAGAGTGGACCTGCTCCCGTTTCCTTAAAACTGGAAACCTGCAAATGAAGAAACAATAAATGGCCATGATATGCTCCAATTTACACCAGGATTGTTCCTTTGTGATACAAGCATAAAAACTGGCAGAAATTGTCAGTTTTCTAGTTTGACTTTCTAGTTTGACTTTGAAGACTATTGTGTGGTCTTCCCATGCAGTATAGGTAAAACCTAATTATCCATGGTTTTTTAAACTGTGGTTTTATCTTAAGGCAATGAGAAAGGCCCTTTAACTTAAAGAAAAAAAGTCGTTTAACAGTAGCCCCGTTAATGCGAGAGGGAGGCCAGCTGACAATCCATTCATCATTCTCTCTCTAGGCACTTCACCAAGGCAAGCAACCCCCCCTCCCCCCCTCCTGGAGCATGTGAAAGATGGATAATCACTGCATTCCTTCCCAGCTCTGGGTGAAGGGAGGGGTTGCTGACTCAGAGTGAAGCCTTTCTAAGCACCTGGAGAGAGACTGATTGATGGATTGTCTGCCTAATGACTCTGTCTCGCATCACAAAGGTCAACAAGGCTGTTTTTAAATTGCTTAGCCAAGGGTCATTGTTTTTTAAATGGATTTGCTTTAATGTGATTTTTGCCATCCACATGAGTACTGGGAACAGAAACCTTGCAAATAATGAGACTCAACCTGTAGATTTCTCATGGACCTATAGGCAGCAAGGTGGAAAAGGCTGTACATCCACATGTTCAGAACAAGGTCTGATGCAAGGGAATGGCTCGTCCACCTCTGCACATGTCCAGCAAGGGCCTAAAGGTGACTGACAGGTCAAGATAGTTTCTTTGTTATCTGCCATTTATACTGCAAACATACTATATCAAAACAGCCACTAGTTAACCAAACTAAACTCTACTTGTCGGCAGTGTCTTGAATAAGGTTGTCAATTAAGAATCATAAATGGCGTTATGTCAGTCGCCACAACTTTGACACAAAACAGTGTACACAGGAGCCCTCTTCTGGTGGAGTCATACTTCATTGACATGCCTTCATTTTACTGGCCACACTGAGGGGGCCTCTTGTCACAATATAGGAGCTCAGCACAGATGCCACTGCTTCTATGGAGAGTTCTGTCCACTGAAGCTGCCAGCCACTGCTTCTGTCTTGCAGACAAAAGCATCTGGCACTGTAATCAACAATGATTGCACCAGGTGTGGGTTCCTCTGCAAAAGTGTTTCCTGCTTATTTGACAGGTTAGGAACTAGAACACTCCAAAACCAGAGCACTGTCGAACCCAGTCTTTTTTAGCTTGCAGATGCATTTTGGTTGCCAAAAAATGAATACTGTGATATAAGCACAAATATAAGAGATTCACTGCACATAATTTCTAAGAGATGCAGTACATTGAATGAAAAGATGGCACCCAGTTGATTGGGAGAGAAAGCAGCCCTTGAAGAAGGGTGTGGAAGGTTGTGGAAAAATAACAAAATGAGTAAAAATGTATGTTGTTGGCAACCTTCAGTCTCGAAAGACTGGTATCGTGCTCTGAATGGTGGTTCTGGAACAGCATCTAGTGTGGCTGAAAAGGCCAATTCGGGAGTGACAATCCCTTCCACACTGGGAGCAAGTGCAGTCTTTCCCTGGCCTGTCTCCCTGGCTATGGGCCTTCCTTCTTTGCCTCAGTCTGTTGGCCAAGTGTCTCTTCAAACCGGGAAAGGCCATGCTGCACAGCCTGCCTCCAAGCGGGCCGCTCAGAGGCCAGGGTTTCCCACTTGTTGAGGTCCACTCCTAAGGCCTTCAGATCCCTCTTGCAGATGTCCTTGTATCGCAGCTGTAGGGCGCTTTCCTTGCACAAGTTCTCTGTAGAGGAGATCCTTTGAGATCCGGCCATCATTCATTCTCACGACATGACCGAGCCAACGTAGGCATCTCTGTTTCAGCAGTGCATACATGCTAGGGATTCCAGCACGTTCCAGGACTGTGTTGTAAAAATGACCACTCATCAAATGTCTTGGTTCTGGTTATAATTGAAAAGGGTCAAAAGAGTAAACCGTCGAAAAGCAGGGGCTGTCTGTACTGCTTTGTGTCATTATACTAGTGAATGCATTAACTCCATATTCTTAAGTGACTAAAAACTACTCTTGCTACTCAACACTGGTGGTGTCTCCACAGCTGGGACTGTTTATAATGCTGTCAAGGCATAGTTCCACCAATTCCATGTTTGTGTCACAAAAGGACATTAGGGCATAAATTGGTACCTGTTGCCTGCCTTAATATGGAAAGCCATTAAAAAACTGAATGGAAAGAACCGATGCTATCTCCATATCCAAGATTGTTCAGACTGCCTGGAAGAACATCTCTGCCATTGGTTGTGATGGTATCACAAAAGGAATGATTCTTGCCCAAATCATCTGCACTAAGTTTTGCAGTTGGACCACCTCTTGTTTGTGCATGCTGGGAAGTCCACAGTGGGGAGATGTGGTGGAAGGGGAGCCCATGTGCTTTGAGACTTGAGATTGCAACCATAAGGAGAGGTGCATGATGACTATTGGGGTAGTTTGTTACTGTGCCAATAAAGGCTTATTTTATTTGACTGTTGGGTAGGATGCGGAAGTTGGAGGTAGGACCACATCTCCCTTCTACAGTGGGAGTAACCAGCCCTAGTGTGCACTCTTCATATGGGCCCCTCTGGAAGTACTGTGATAACCTGGTTGCATTTGTGACCATCTGACACCTATTGACACCTATTTCAAGCTTTCAAAGAAAGGGGTTGATGAATTCCGGTGACTTCTGCAATTTGCACAAAAACATTGAAACCCTGCAACCTTAGCACAGCCCCACATCGCTGGCTGATTGAGGTCAGAAGGGGAAGAGGAATTTAAAATCGAACTCTGATGATCTTTCAGACAATCAGTCAGAGTACTCTGTGGGCTCCGAAGAGGAGGATGAAGACTTTGATGAGAGGCCAGAAGGTGAGGTTTTGTATTTTCTCTACTCCCCTGTATGTTGCAGACCTTGGGGGAGGGGTCTGACAATCATATATTCCAAGTGAGAAGGGATCCTACACCCCTTCATACTTATCCACACAGCAATGCAAGTCTTGGCAAGCAGCGAACAGGAACAAATGAGGTACTCCCTGTGGCTTGCTGGTCTGACCCTTTCCGTTCTCATGAAAGGGTAAATCAGAGCTGTCCATTGTGTGTGTGTGTGCTTCAAGTGTGGCCTGCACTCTGCTTTATCACACCTAACAGACCTGGTAGGATGCGCTGCTTCCTGGCAGCCTGCCTGTGTGCGATGAAGGGTTGCTTTCTTACATCACAGCCTGCTGCACTTGTCTTTCTGGGATCCCAGCCAGCCTTCCCTATCAGCAGGCCAGTAGGGGCTGGCTGGGCTCTTTTTCTGGCTTCCCTGGGCCAGGTTAGTGTGTGGCCTTGGGCAGGCCCGACACAGGGGAGTTTGGTGAGACTGCTCCACCTCCTGCCGAGCTAGGGGGAGAATTTCTGGGCACCTGGCCATGCAATGAAGGGATTTAATTTTATATGTCTCCCCCTCTCTCTCTTTGCATGCCAAGGTCGCCGACAGTCCAGGCGGCAGCTCCGGAATGAGAAGGACAAGCCTCTCCCCCCACTCCTGGCACGGGTTGGAGGGAACATTGAGGTGAGGATAGCCTCACAGGATGTCTTGCAGGTGTAAGGGGAGGGAGTGGATGGTTTGGGCCAGCATCTGTTTGCTGTGTGGAATGAAAAGTGGTGTGAGTAGACCATGTAGGTTGTCTGTGTAGACAGTGTAAAGGTGTAGGGTAGTGGTTCTCAAACTTTGAGGGAGGCTTTACTCCCTCAGTAAGTCTTTGCGGGGGAAGGGCAGGGAAGCGATCCCCAGGATTGTGTCCCTAAGGGGGAGGGTGAAGGGGGGTTCTTTCACTTACTTGTACTAATTGAAGGCTGCTGGGAGCTGCAGGAGGTGCGGGGATCCCAGCACAATCCTCCCCAGGGCTCCCCGAGGCTTGGAATCTTGAAATGGAGCGATTGCAACACACCTCCTGCACACAGGAAGTGCTTTGTGATAGCTCCGTTTCAAGATTCCAAGCCTTGGGGAGGCCTGTGGAGGGCTGCGCTGGGCTCCCTGCACCTCCAGCAGCCTTCACTGAGTACGTAAGTGAAAGCACCACCACCACTACCACCACCCCCCGCGCTTCCCTTAGGGATGCAATCCTAGGGCTCGCTTCCCTGCCTCTCCGCTTCTCCCGCCCCTTAATGCTATTAAAGGGATGGGGAAGTGTTACATGAACTGGTGGGTTGCAACTGGTATAGGGGAAAGGGGGTGGTTTCTTTGTGAGGATGAAGACCAGTGACGCACTTAGGAAGGCATTGGAGTCCTCTGCAGCAGGACAACATAACTTTAGCAACCTGTTCGTGATCTCTGTGTTGGAGTGCTTCTTGAGTGGCAGGTGAATTGCCTGAAAGGAGTGGTTGCTCAGTGGCTTCTAAGTGGAGCTCTAACTGTGAGATTGGGGACTGATCCTGGCCTTTTGCCACCTTCCTTCCAGGTGCTGGGGTTTAACACCCGTCAGCGTAAGGCCTTCTTGAATGCTGTCATGCGCTGGGGCATGCCTCCTCAAGATGCCTTCACCTCCCAGTGGCTGGTCCGGGATTTGCGGGGCAAGACGGAGAAAGAATTCAAGTAGGTGCCTGCTGGGAGGGGGGCTTGTAGCCTGCAGAGCATGCCTAGGGGGAAAGGACCCTCTTCTGTGCCAGACCCAGAAGCAGTGAACAACCACTCTTGAGGCTGCTCCTGAAAAACTGCAACCAGCACTGTACCATTTCCACAATCCACCTATGTAAGCGGAGAAACCAGCCCTCCAAGATGTGCAGGATTTGTTCAAAGACCAGAAGGCAACTTCCCAGACAGTCTAGCTGCAAAGATCAGCTTGGTACAGTCTGGGCAAGGTCTGCTGAAATGTTCAAAACCCAAGAGAGGCTGGGCTTCAATATTTTCCCCTGTGCCAAATAAGCAGATAGAGGGAATGTCACTCATTAAGGTACAAGTTACTTGCCTTTGCTGGGTGCAGAATGAGAGTCTGTGTGTGTCCTTGACCCTGAGCCCTTGGACAGGTCACCCCCGCACTCTCCATTTGCCAAGTGATGATGGTTCTTACTCATCTGACACATCCTCCAACTCTCTTTCTGTCTGTGTTTCCTGGAGGGTGAGGTAAAGAGGTAACCCTCCCCTCCCTCACTCAGACACAGAGCAGCCCCTCGAAGAAGGGGAACTGTGGCTGGGTGCATTGGGGAGCCCCAGTAATGGCTTCTTCCAAGCTGGCCCACAGTTACAGAGCCACAAGATTGCTGGGTGAAGATGGGAGAAAAGGTCTGATGGCAAATGTGTGAAGGACATGGGGAGACACCAAGGCTATCAGCCAGGGCTTCTGGTGTGGGGCAGGGGCTGGGAACTAGGCTCAGTGCTCTTCTCCTTCTTGTGGGTTCCCTCCTGTCCCGGCTTTCCCTGGGCTTGGCTGCTATTGCAGGCTGGTTTTTAGATGGCCATCATCAGAGCTCTGTAGCAGGTGACTGGTCTGCCATATCATTGCATTTGGCTAGGACTGACTTGCAGGTAGGCATGAGCTCGCTTCAGGTGCAGCCCCTGGCTGCAAAGCAGGACTCCTCCCCGAGGCAGTCAGTCTACAGGATGCGAAGCACAGCAGCCTACCTTCTGCAGAGAGCAGGGAAAGGTGGATCAGGGTCTTCTCTCTTGTTTGGCAAGTTTCTCCCTTGCCTAAGCTGATGAACTTTGTACTTCTCAGGGCGTACGTCTCTCTGTTTATGAGACATCTCTGCGAGCCTGGGGCTGATGGCTCTGAGACCTTTGCTGACGGGGTGC
The DNA here is from genome assembly GCF_035046505.1 of Tiliqua scincoides. Taxonomy (NCBI): domain Eukaryota; kingdom Metazoa; phylum Chordata; class Lepidosauria; order Squamata; family Scincidae; genus Tiliqua; species Tiliqua scincoides. Next base: position 126,752,619 of record NC_089825.1, read on the forward strand.
CCCGAGAGGGTCTCTCAAGGCAGCAAGTCCTGACACGGATAGGCGTCATGTCTCTGGTGAAGAAAAAGGTAAGGACTCTGGGCAGCCCGGCAAGAAAGGCAGGTCAAGGGAAAGGGCAGACTGTATGGCCTCTCATGACGTTGCTCTGCCTAAGTGCATCTGCAGCTTCTCTGGTGCCTACTCGGCTTCCTTTCTCTCAGGAAAAAGAATGAATCTGGAGTGCGTTAGATAGAAAAATCACACTTCAGAAGAGAAATATATCTTCTAATCCTGAAGATGGTGGAGGGAAGCCCAAGAACACACACAGTGTGTCTGCTGAGGTTTTAGTGTGAACGACTGGAACGTGTGCACGTGAAATCGTGTGTACATGTTTGGAGCTATCATCCCAGCTGTCACTTCCCTCATGTGAAGGCCTGTCTGGACCTGCAAGACAGGTTTTTTTTACTGTTTGTTCTGGTAGTTCTTGTCATTTGAGCTAAAATGCAGAATTCAATCTTTTTGCAGGTGCAGGAGTTTGAGCATATTAATGGGCGCTGGAGCATGCCAGAATTGATGCCTGACCCCAGTGCAGATTCCAAAAAGTCCTCTCGAGCCTCATCCCCCACCATCAAAACCTCTACCACCACCCCAGACCCCAGCTGCACCAACACTCCCTGCACCTCCAAGCCAGGTATGTACTGGGGGGATATGGCCAGGGAAGGCTTCTGTGTGAGAGTGAGCTGGACCCCAAACAAAGCTCCAGCCAAAAGCCAGAACCCTCCCAGGGGGTTTAGCCTCAGGTCCCCCCTAGTCAAGGTGACCTTGTGCTGGATTATCAGGATTTCAGTTCCACTCTGTCCCTAAGAGTCCACCTGGCCTACTGCTGATGGTATGCATTGGAGGAAACCGCTTTCATTTAATCATGGCATCAATGGAATCAGAGTTTTGCAACAGTGTCTAACAGTGGCCTAGTGGGTGGAACCGTGTCAGTGATACCAGTTGTAGGCCACCTAAATTTAATCCAGCCGATGTGTTAGTAGTACTAGCATAAGTGAGAGCAAAATTTCATTTGTTAAAATGTTAAACGTTAGGACGTTTCCAATTCACTTCAGCCTAAAACACGTAGGCTTGTATTCAGGGAAGTTGGGCTACATCCAAAGCAGATGCTCATGTCACCCTCTCACTAGCTACCCCAGCTCCGAGTGACAAAGGGGACGGGGGCATCCTGGCAGAAAAGGAGGATTCAGAAGGCAAAGATGAGAAGCTGGAGAAGGAAACCAAAGGTGGCGAGAAAATGGAGACAGAGGTTTGTGGGGATTCTCCAAGGGGTCCCCTGGCATGTGGCTGTCTGGTGGGGCTGGAGGGGAATGGTCCTTCCGAGCACTTTGGTAGTGAAATCAGAAAGCAAACCTCATGCCACAAGCACTGGGCTCTTGTCTCCCTCCTCTTCCCTGTCCATTTTAAAGGGTGAAATCAGTGTTGTGGTGTCATTTTTTTTTAATCCACAGTTGAGTAAAGCAATAATTCTGCTTGCAGACAACCAGGCAACTCACTAAGTGCGATCTTATGCATGTCTATTCAGCAGTAAATTTCATTGTCCAATGGGACTTATTGCTTGGTAAGTGTGTATAGCAGAGGTTTTCAGACTGGGGCATCGCAACGCCCCAAACTGAGGGCCCTGGCCTCTTTGCCCTTAAGGCAGTAGTTTTCAAATTCTCCTGGAGAGTTTGAGCCACTGGAAGTGCTTGCGGGGGCAGGGGGGAGGCAGCAGGTGTGGGTGGAAGGCAGGATCCAGGATCCCCAGGATTGCGCCACTCAGGGGGCTGCAGGGGCTTAGGTAAGTGCACCCAAGCCTCCTGCAGCCTCCCCAGGGTGTGGGGAGTCCGGTGCGAACCTTTGGCAGGGCTCCCTGCAGCAGTGAATGTAAAAGCAGAGCGATCGCACCCCGCCTCTGCTAAAGCAGAAGTGGAGCACAATTGCTTCACTTTTACTGCTGCAGGGCACCCTGCCAAAGGTTCGCACCGGGCTCCCTGCACCATGGGGAGGCTGCAGGAGGCTTGGTTAAGTGCTCCCAAGCCCCTGCAGCCCCCTGAGTGGCGCAATCCTGGGGATCGCACCGCTGCCTCCTCCCTGCCTCCAGGCTGCCCCCGCCCCTTAAGGGGGCAGAGGCCAGGGCCCACAGGCTGGGACGTCGCAGTGCCCCAGTTTGAAAAGCCCTGCCTTAAGGGGTGGGGACAGCCAGGTGCTGCACTTCCGGTTTTGCGGAGGCAGAACGTGATTGCTCACTTTCACTGCTTACCTGGGGAGCCCTGCAGAGGCTCGCGCAGGGCTCCCCGCCCCCAGGGGCGGCGGCTGCAGGGACTGGTGAGTGCACCCCAGTCCCTGCAGCCCCCCTGAGTGGCGCTATCCTGGGGATTGTGTCGCTGCCTGCCCCCCGCAAGGACTTACTGCGGGTTTCAAACTCCGGGAAAGTTTGAAAACCGCAGGTGTATAGGATTGTAGTCTCAAATGTTCCTATTGTGCTCTTGCATTCACTCAAATGCAGCATAGCCATGGAGCACCCCAGTGATGTACTGCTAGTTCAGGGTGGTGGGAGTGGCTGTTCAGGGATTTGGTGGGCTGGCCTGCCTGCAGTCCCTGAATAGGAACTTGCCCCTACCCTGAGGACACCTTTCTGTAATAGGCTCTCCATAGGCATGCTTCCCTTTGCTTTTCATTTCCCAGCCATCGGCTCCCGAGCAGCTCGTTTCTGCCACATTCCCTGGGGAAAAGACAGAGCTTGAGTCATCCAAGAAGGCAGAGGAAGAGGGATCGATGGCCTTGGCGGAGAAGGCACCAGAGCCTGAACTTGCTGACAAGGAGGAGAGAGAGAAGTCGGGTAGAGTTTTTATAAGGAAAAACTCTTTAAACCAAAATGCAAGTGGGCACGGAGAGAGGGTAGCAGTGCAGGCCTTTCCTCTTTGGCAGTCAGAGAGAGACTCATTTAGCTCCTTTGCATGGGCCCTGACCAGGAGTGGTGTTTGTTGAGCTGTCTATGACAGATCAGGAGAGAGATCTTGGGGTGGTGGTGGACAGGTCGATGAAAGTGTCGACCCAATGTGCGGCAGCAGTGAAGAAGGCCAATTCTATGCTTGGGATCATTAGGAAGGGTATTGAGAACAAAACGGTTAGTATTATAATGCCGTTGTACAAATCTATGGTAAGGCCACACCTGGAGTATTGTGTCCAGTTCCGGTCGCCGCATCTCAAAAAAGACATAGTGGAAATGGAAAAGGTGCAAAAGAGAGCGACTAAGATGATTACGGGGCTGGGGCACCTTCCTTATGAGGAAAGGCTACGGCGTTTGGGCCTCTTCAGCCTAGAAAAGAGACGCTTGAGGGGGGACATGATTGAGACATACAAAATTATGCAGGGGATGGACAGAGTGGATAGGGAGATGCTCTTTACACTCTCACATAATACCAGAACCAGGGGACATCCACTAAAATTGAGTGTTGGGCGGGTTAGGACAGACAAAAGAAAATATTTCTTTACTCAGCGCGTGGTCGGTCTGTGGAACTCCTTGCCACAGGATGTGGTGCTGGCGTCTAGCCTAGGCGCCTTTAAAAGGGGATTGGACGAGTTTCTGGAGGAAAAATCCATTATGGGGTACAAGCCATGATGTGTATGCGCAACCTCCTGATTTTAGGAATGGGTTAAGTCAGAATGCCAGATGTAGGGGAGAGCACCAGGATGAGGTCTCTTGTTATCTGGTGTGCTCCCTGGGGCATTTGGTGGGCCGCTGTGAGATACAGGAAGCTGGACTAGATGGGCCGATGGCCTGATCCAGTGGGGCTGTTCTTATGTTCTTATGTTCAAATACACCTCAGTGAAAGCTCAGTGACCTGCATCTATCTAATGGTCAGCCCTGCTGGGCCACTTCTACTTGGTCACTGTTATTGTGCCCACAAACCCGTTTTTGCCTTTCCGTCAAGGAGAAAAGAACCTGGGCCATGGGCAGGACTTGCAGCCAGTGGGACTCTAGCCCAGCTTCTACCCTGCTGGTTGGTTTTCAAAGAAGAACTGAATCTCTGTTAAAAGCTTCTCAGGACTTTCAGGATTTTTGAGAAAAGCTTGTCAGGATTATAGCTGCTAGTTCAGGAGACTTGCTTCTGTACGAGCAGAAGCCACTGGCGGCACCTGAAAACTCTTCCCCACCTCACCACTCTCACGTTGTCCTTACATTCTCCTAAGGTCCAGACACCGATCCAGAGAAAACTGTGGCAGATGAGAAACCCCCTGAGAGTGATGAGAAGAAGGACAAGGCTGAGGGGGAGACACAGGAGGTGAAGAAAGGTAACATCAGTCTTGGGAGGCAAGGGGGATTGAGGAACAGGGGGAGGGAAACACTTCTGGGAATCAGTCCCGTAGAAGGACCTGAATTTTAGGGCTGGATTGGAGCCACTGTCCAGGACTAGGCAAGAGAGGGGAAAGGAACATACTTGTGGCTGGAAAGGGGCAGCGTGAGAGCCTTCTCGCTCTGTTTTTTCCCTTGCCTCTGCAGAATTTTGATAGCAGGACTGTTTTGACTCCCTCCAGCAGGGAAGCCTTGCATGGGAGAATTAGGGCTACAGGAGGGGGTGGAGGATTTGGGGCTGAGTGGCCTTGTTCACCTTTTAATCTTCCCTCTGAAAAGAAGAAGCGAAAACTGAGAGGGAGTCAGGAAAAGAGTCCAAAGCCGGCAGCATCAAAGATGAGAGTCGGAACAGCGGCAAGAAGGAAGACAAGGCCGAGAAGCCCCGGTTCATGTTCAACATTGCCGATGGGGGTTTCACGGGTAAGTGGCAGGCGAGGCTGGGGCCTGCAGGGAGGTGAGGTGTCTCGGAAGCATGTGCCCTTCTTCGGGAGGTCTGAAACAAGGAGCCTGCTGTACTGCCTTTTCACGAGGACAACGTACAGTGAACATGTATCCCTATTATTACAAGGAGACAGTGTAACGTGGGGGTCACTTTTGCTCTCTGAAATGGTCAGTGCAAACACCCCCGAATGAAGAAGCAAGGCCCTCGATTGTTTTGGGAGTTAGGAGAAGCACTGCCTGTGGACACAGCTTTCTCTATCTTTAGAGCTCCACACCCTGTGGCAAAATGAGGAGCGGGCGGCCATCTCCTCCAGCAAGCTGAATGAGATCTGGCACCGCCGTCACGACTACTGGCTCCTGGCCGGCATTGTCCTGTATCCTTTGAGCCTCTCCTGGGAGGTAGCAAGGATGAGGGTGAGGTGGGGAATTTTGGCAGAATCGGGAGTGCTATTCCCAGACTAAAGAGATGTCCTTGGAGAAAATGGTGGCAGCCCAGAGGGAGGAGTGCCAGGACTTTGAATGAGTGCCTCACTCAAGGGATGGACCTGGCAGGGGCATCCCAGGTTGGCCCCCCCTACTTTCCAGGGGTTGGAGGTTCCTCCCCTCCTTACAGTTGCACACCCTGGCAGGCAGATGGAACCACTGGTTATTCTCTGCACTAAGCTGGTCACTGTTGCTCTCTGTGGCCCAGGCAATTTTGGTGCTTTCCCCTTGGAGTGCCACAGCCAGCAAAGACCAGCAGCCTTTGCATGCGAGAAGAGCCACCAGTTCCAGGCCTATTTAGTAGCATCAAGACCAGAAAGGAGTGGCGAGCCAGTACCTGCTCTGTAGCAGCCCTGATGCTCCATGGGTATTCTTCAGTCACGGCTAGGCAGGTGCTCTGACCTCCTTCCAGCCTTGGAATGGCTGGTACCACATGCATGGAGGGGGTGAGAAAGGCTGCTGGGGGGTTTGCTCCTGCTTGTGCATCGTCATGCACAGCAGCTCAGAATAAGCCCACTGAGTCTGGTGAAGGGGCGTTCTGAGGATTTCAGATCAAGGCCACATTCCTTTGGATTTGGGGCACAGTTTGAACTTGTTCTATTCAAACTAAGAAGTGTGTGTGTTTCTGATGCATTACGGTGAAGAAATGTCAAGTGGATTTTTTTGTTGTTGCATCATCTCTGAGGGTACATCTCTGGCACCCCCAGAGCATCTATGACAAGCTCCTCCACTTCAGAATGGGCCACAGCCTGCAGTTAAAAGGGTTCTGGTGTCAAGACTGAGCAAGGGCCTTGAGAGTTCATTACTGCTTTTGTCAATACTGGCCTTGCTGAGGGGTGGAGGGCCTCTGCTCTGCAGCTGGTGAGATTCCTTAACAACACTCCCAGTCACGGCTATGCACGCTGGCAGGATATTCAGAACGACAACCAGTTTGCCATCATCAATGAGCCCTTCAAGAGTGAAGCCAACAAAGGCAACTTCTTGGAGATGAAGAACAAGTTCCTTGCCAGGAGGTTCAAGGTGCGGATGACTGAGAGGACCAAGTCAAAATTCAGAGGCTTGGACCTCATTGTTGCACAGACCTCTTACATGGGCAGAATGTACTGTGCAACTCAAATCAGTCTTTTAGCATTTGGAAGTGTAAATTTAAGTTTGAGCATAACTTGGGCAGCTATCATAGGTTGCCAGTTAAGGATAAGAACCAAATCAGCAGCCTCGTAAACAACCTCCGATTGTCCTGTTCATCTCTATCAGGGCCATTGTGTGATCACACAGCAAAAGCACACAGCTGAGGATTGGGTGTAGAAGGCAGCAGCCTGAGAATCCTTGCTTGTTTCATGCCTGTGAAAGTGAGGCTGAAAGCAATGGTGGAGAAATCATGAACGCCTGGAGGGCTGATGAGGTCCTCCAGTGGCTCTTCATACTCTGACTAGCTCCTTGCCTCCCTCCTTGTGGCTTAGAAGTGAACAAACATGTCAACCTACTTAATATATGTCAAAAATCAAAGTGGCAGAATCTAGCCCTTCTGGCAGCAAATGCCTGCCCACGCTGGCATAGGTTTCCTGGGGAAGGAGGTGACTGTCTCAGGCCCTGCCCTTCTCTCTTGCTCTCACCCCTTCCTTTCTTCCTTCCGGCAGCTCCTGGAGCAAGCCCTGGTGATTGAGGAGCAGCTGCGCAGAGCTGCTTACCTGAACATGACTCAGGACCCGAGCCACCCAGCCATGGCCCTCAACACCCGCTTTGCCGAAGTGGAGTGTTTGGCTGAGAGCCACCAGCACTTATCCAAGGAATCTTTGGCTGGCAACAAGCCTGCCAACGCCGTCCTGCACAAGGGTAAGAGGCGGGCGGGCAGGCGGGCCCGGAGAGGACAGTCCACGTAACTTCCCCCACTCTCTGCCTCTGTGCTGCATCCTTCTGTACCACACTCTGAATCCATTAAAGTGCGGTTGTGATCAGAAAAGCCGCTGTGTACAGTTGTCTCCTTGATCCTGCTCTCTGTATCTTTGGTGTATCTGCTTTGGTTTATCCATGGAGTATCCCACAAGCATCTTATGATGAGTATTTGCCAACAATCTTGTGTGTGCCAACTGTGCATTCTTCAAGCACCTTTTTTACCTTTACCCTTTGCCAAGCATGACTGCTGAGTACTCCACTGAGTATCCTTTTATGTAGTTGTGGAATAGCCTCTTGAGTATCTCTTTACACAACCACCTTCACTGCTTTTGATAGATCTTTTTTAAAAAAAATCCCCAGAAAATTCTCTTGTGTGAAGAGGCACTGAGTACTTCCTGTCTCTCTGTCTCAGTGCTCTGTTAATATTTCTTGTGTGTTTCTCCACAAAGTATCATGGGAGTAGCCCTGGTTCACATTTGTCCTCATTCGAGTATCATGTGGATACCTCTTATGTATTTCACTTCCTGCATTTCTCAAGTCTCTCTGGTTTGTTTCTCTGGTGTCCCCCCTCACAAGTGTCATGTGAGTATTTCTTGTGCTTAGTCTCCTCCCATAAGTATCCTTGGTACATTCATTTCCCACCCCCATCCACTCAGAACAATTTGAGAGTCCCTAGTGTCGTGTGGGATTTTCCCTCTGTGTTTGGTGATGGGCAGTCTGGGCTGGTGCGTGGAGTCCCTCCTCCATGACTGATGGGCAGTGGTGGATGCTGCTAGAAGTCTGGAGGACAGTTAGCTCGGGACTGGGGTCATGTTGCCTTCCTTGGGGATGCTCATAGTTTATGAGAAGGCTGGCAAGTGGTTTGCAGGTGCTGCAGTGACAGGCATGGGTCTTTCTTCTTCTCTGCCAGTGCTGAACCAGCTGGAAGAACTCCTCAGTGACATGAAGGCAGATGTGACACGCTTGCCAGCCACACTTTCTCGCATCCCTCCCATCGCAGCTCGCCTCCAGATGTCTGAACGCAGCATCCTCAGCCGTCTGGCCAGCAAAGGGAACGAGACACAGACGGCCCCGGTAACTACCTGCCCCCCTGCTCTTAGCTGGGGGCCCTCCTTTCCCTTGCAGGCCTATGAGGAGATTGTCAGGGGAGAGAAGCATTTGTGACAAGACCGAACACTGTGTTGGTTTTGTTCATTCACATTCACACTGAAGCCACATTGTTAAAAGAGGCTGTGGAAGATTAAAGGCAGGGGACTGGCTACATCCTCTTTGTCCATTTCACTGTGCCATTCATCTGCAGTACAGTCAGGACTCAGTTGGCCCTTTCTACTTCTTCCTCATAGGCTTTTCCCCCTGGGCCCTATGCCACCCCTCCTAGCTTTGGGGGTTCCTTTGGTGCCACTCCTGGCGGAACGCTGCCCACCATGGGTGCCAACTACAGCCAGATGCCAACCGGCTCCTTCATCACAGGTTGGTTGTTGGACAAGTGGGGATGGGGCTAGACAGTGCCTTGTTGAGATACCTGCAGGCTGTGTGGAGGTTGCTGTGGCTGCATGTGGGATGTTTGGCATAGTGCAAAGCCTCCCAAGTGCCACCAGAAGGTGGTGCTTTCTGCCTTCACCTTCATAAATTTTCTGCCTTCATAAATTTGTATAATAAGTTATATGGATCCCTGAATAGGAAACTGGGCAGGAGGCTTAGTGGGCACAGGCAAAAGAGAAAGAGGGTTCTTGAGCAGTGGAGGGAGAGGAGCGTTCAGCAGATCAGTGACCTTGAATGCAACTGCATGGAGGGGGGCAGGGAAGAATGTGCCCATAATCGCAACAGTCTCCACAGGGAAGCCTGCTTCATACTGGGAGAACCCAGGCTCTCCCATGGTCCTCTGACCCGAAGGACTGTGGCACAGGTGGTGGCCGCTGCTGATGTTAGCACCACCAGACTTGAGAGATTCGACAAATGTGTGGAAGAAGAATCATGCCTTGGACGATCGGCTAGTGGGAGTTGATGTGGGGAGTGGCTCTTGTCACCGCGGGCCCTTTTTGGCTGGCTATGTGCTGTTGGGAGGCAAATTGTTGGACCAGGAAGGTCCCTTGACAATGGGGGGGGGGGCTGCGGATGCCCCATGGCCTGTGTCCTCTCCTTGGCTTACCCTACTCTCTCTCTCGCTCTCCCGCCTCCTGCTTGTCTCATTGCAGCCAACGGCCCCCCTGTGATTGTGAAGAAGGAGAAAGAAGGCGAGAGCCTGGAGAGGAAGGAGGCGAGAAGTGGGGAGGTGATCTGTATCGATGACTGAGGAGCGCTGGGCTGCCTCACTCGCCTGATCCCCTCTGGGTAGGGCCTACCTCCTGGCAGAAGGCAAGCCTCCCCTCCGCCCCCTGCAAGCCTTGTTGACAGCTTTGCCTTGTGTGGGGTGGAGAGTGTGGGACACAAGCTCTACCTTGGCTCCCCTGTTTTTGACTTTGTTGCTGTTCCCAAGACCTTCACCTTCCCATGCTTGAGAGTGGGAAGGGAGGGCTTGACACCAAAAGAAGCGTTTGGGGGCAAGGACACCTGGACTCTCTTCCTGGCGTGGAGCCGTAGTGGACAGGAGGAGCAGGAGAAGGCCCAGAACTCTGAGGATCATGTCTTTGGGGGGTGTCCTATCTGTGATGGGGAGGGGGCTGCCTGCCTGAGGGCCTTTGCTCCCAGCAGTGTTGACTCTTGGAGAAAACACTGCAAAAAAGAATGACTCTATAAATATGAATATATATATAATGTATACACATTCATCTTTTATGTTTAACCCCCTTCCCACTTGTGGTTGAACCCCCTGCGGGGCAATGACGGGGCAGACCAGGGAAGGAGACGCACCCTGGCCATGTTCTGTTCTGAGAACACATCAGCGTGGGGAGCAAGCGTTCCCCCCTTCCTGTATTTGGAACTCTGGGGGAGGGAACAGATTCTGGAGGTATGCCTCCCCGGAGCATCCCCTGCTTTTTTGGAGGGGGAAAGGGGGCTGTCTCTCTCACTGGCCCCTCCTCCCATCCTTGGAAGCAAGTTTGTTTGAAGGGTAGGGGAAGAGGGAGCTCAGAGGGCAGGCTGTACTCCTGGAGTTATTGCCGATTCTCAAGTCACTTCTTGTTTAAACCTTGCAGAATAAAGGCACTGTTTCCTTGGCTACATAACCTGGATGTGTTTTGGCTTCTTTGTGTGGTTGGGAAATGGGAGCAGGCCTGGATTCCAAAAGGAAAGGGGGGTCCTGTTGTGTCTTGTGTACTTTGCAGTTGCCTCCCAAGTTATTTCAAGTACCAAACTTAACAAGGAACACTTTCCAGAGCTCCTGTTAAACATCTCTGGATCCTGGTGGTGCTCTTTTTGAACCAGGAGACAAAGAATGATTTCCACTAGTGTGTTACCACTGAAAGAAGGCAGATGAGGCTCAATGACATCACAACACTCCTCTGCAAGAGGACATTGACTAGGAAATCTGCATGTGGCCAGTTATGGAGGATAACCTTACAGGGCGGCTGTCTCCATGCACTGCAGTCCTGGGCCTTCTCATGTGTCCACAAGAAGACTGATGATGACAGTGGCGGACTTCCCCAGCCCTGCGCCTGGGGTAAAGGTCTGTGATGGTGCCCCTCTGTGAGATGCCACTGCCCCACATGCAAATCCGACCCCTCCCAACTCACCACAACAAAATGACTTAGCTAGCCAAGTCCCGCCAGGTGTGTGGAGTGTTTTCCTAACAGGGCTGAGCTGGTCCTTAAGGGAAAGACTGTGCTGACTCACAACGTGGGTTCCCTTCCCAGACACCATGCATGACCCTCATGTCTGCCACGGACACTGAGAAGAGCTCCTCTGCGATGGCCTGGCTTTCCAGTTACCCACAGTCCCAAGGCAGGTGAAGGGTTCTGACCAAGTTGTGAGAGAGTGTACACCCGAGGGCTATGCTGAAGGAAGGAAGGAGTTGGAAGGGTATGAAACAGCCAACCTGCAAACTGGCCTGGGGCAGGGAGAGGTATTACCAGCTGTAAACTGCCAAGAGTCCCCAGCTCTGAATCCCCGACCTATAGGAGCAAGCCAAGTGGTAGCCCAGAGATGAGCTCCGGGTTAAGATACCAATGCCTCTCTCTCTCTCGAGTTCCTTGGGTTGGTGTCTGTGGTGTGGAAGACCACCTGTGATGCACTGCAAGCCATAGCTCTGTGGCAGGTCCCATACTCATTCTCTGTCAGCATCTCCAGGGAAGGCAGAGAATTCCTGTCAGCACACCCAAAGTGCCATGGCCAGCCAGTGTCTACAGTGCTGATCTAGGTAGATGGGTTGTGGTCTGAATTGGGAGAAGGCTGCTGCCCATGTAGCCTGTGGTGGAGCTTCTGCTGTGTGAGTGTATAAGCTTGCACAAGCCCTGTAAGGGTTCTCTCACTAGGACCAAAATCCTGAAGTAGTTGCAAGGGGGCTGTTTTTATAAGCATTTGCCTTTCCATACCTATTCAGTGTTAAGCCTCCAAATGCTTGCAAAAGAGCAGTATTGGGGAGTCGGTAAGAACATAAGAACAGCCCCACTGGATCAGGCCATAGGCCCATCTAGTCCACCTTCCTGTATCTCACAGCGGCCCACCAAATGCCCCAGGGAGCACACCAGATAACGAGACCTCATCCTGGTGCCCTCCCTTGCATCTGGCATTCTGACATAACCCATTTCTAAAATCAGGAGGTTGCGCATACACATCATGGCTTGTACCCCGTAATGGATTTTTCCTCCAGAAACTTGTCCAATCCCCTTTTAAAGGCGTCTAGGCTAGATGCCAGCACCACATCCTGTGGCATGGAGTTCCACAGACCGACCACACGTTGAGTAAAGAAATATTTTCTTTTGTCTGTCCTAACCCGCCCAACACTCAATTTTAGTGGATGTCCCCTGGTTCTGGTATTATGTGAGAGTGTAAAGAGCATCTCCCTATCCACTCTGTCCATCCCCTGCATAATTTTGTATGTCTCAATCATGTCCCCCCTCAGGCATCTCTTTTCTAGGCTGAAGAGGCCCAAACGCCGTAGCCTTTCCTCATAAGGAAGGTGCCCCAGTCCCGTAATCATCTTAGTGGCTCTATTTTGCACCTTTTCCATTTCCACTATGTCTTTTTTGAGATGTGGCGACCAGAACTGGACACAATACTCCAGGTGTGGCCTTACCATCGATTTGTACAACGGCATTATAATACTAGCCGTTTTGTTCTCAATACCCTTCCTAATGATCCCAAGCATAGAATTGGCCTTCTCCACTGCCGCCGCACATTGGGTCGACACTTTCATCGACCTGTCCACCACCACCCCAAGATCTCTCTCCTGATCTGTCACAGACAGCTCAGAACCCATCAGCCTATATCTAAAGTTTATTATATTTCAAATTTGATTCTGAACTGCCTGGAGCCTTCTTGTAAAAGGGAAAGGCAGGGCACAAATATTTTAAGAGAAAGGATACAAAAAGCAGTAAGAACATAAGAAGAGCCCTGCTGGGTCAGGCCAAGGCCAATCTAGGTCAGCTTCCTGTATCTCACAGTGGCCCACCAAATGCCCCAGGGAGCACACAAGACAACAGACACTACCTGTGTCCTGGTGCCCTCCCCTGCATCTGCCAATCAGGCAGCCTGCCTCTAAAACTGAGCTTGCATATACCTACTATAACTTGTAACGTGTAATGAACTTTCCTCCAGAAATTTGTCCAATCGCCTCTTGAAGGCATCCAGGCAAGATGCCATCACTATTTCCTGTGGCAAAGAGTTCCACAAACTAATGTGGAACACCCTGGGGAAAGAAATATCTTCTGTCTGTCCTAACTCTCCCAACACTCAGCTTTCATGGATGTCCCCTGGTTCTGGTGTTATGTGAGAGGGAAAAGAGTGTCTCTCTATCCACTCTGTCCATCCCCTGCATGATTTTGTATGTCTCAGTCATCAGACCCCTCAGGTGCCTCTTTTCTAGACTGAAAAGCCTAGTAGGATGTGTTAGAGACAAACAAGACCTCAAATCCTCCTCAGCCAGAACAGAACCAAATAGACCAGAACAGACATTTACTAACTTGTTATTGTAAAAAGGAAGAATATATTGAAAGGTCATGAAAACAATATTTTGGAAAGGAGATCCAGGCAGTGTTAAAATTGCATTAATTCCTTTCCTGGGAAACTTTCAGCTGGTCAACCTAACATCTGTTCCAGGAAAGACAGTAGAAAGCCTCATTAAAGATAAAATCTTAAAACACATAGAAGAACAAGCCTTGCTGAGAGAGAATCAGAAGACTTCTGTAAGGGTAAGTCTTGCCTCACAAACCTTTTAGAATTCTGAAGAGGTCATGTGGATGCGGGAGAACCCGTGGATATTACTTATCTGGATTTTCTGAAGGTGTTTGACACAGACCCTCACTGAAGGCTGCTGAGGAAACTCCACAGTCAGGGAATTATGAACTGGTTGAGGACCAGGAAGCAGAGAGTGGGTGTCAATGGGCAATTTTCACAGTGGTCAAAAGCGGTGTGCCTCAAGGATCTGTCTAGGGACCAGTGCTTTTCAAGCTGTTCATAAATGACCTGGTGGCCAAGTTTGTGGATGGCATCAAACTTATCTGAGTTTGAAGATCAGAAGAGATTGTGAGTAGCTCTACAAGGATCTCTCCAAACTGGCAGAATGGGCAGCAAAATGGCAGATGCGTTTCAATGTAAGTAAGTGTAAAGTCATGCACATTGGGGCAAAAAATCCAAACTTCACATATAGGCTAATGGGTTCTGAGCTGTGTGTGACAGATCAGGAGAGAGATCTTGGGGTGGTGGTGGACAGGTCGATGAAAGTGTCGACCCAATGTCAACAGGGCAGTGAAGAAGGCCAATTCTGTGCTCAGGATCATTAGAAAAGGTATTGAGAACAAAACGGCTAATATTACGAGGGTCGCCCAGAAAATAATGCACCACATTTTTTTTCTTCAACAATTATTTATTGAACACAATGAAACTTACACACAAGAAAGAATGTTTCTTCTACACTCCCTATTTTTCCACGTAATCTCCGTCCAGTTCTATGGCCTTCCTCCAGCAAGACACAAGGACACTCCTTGTTCTGGTCATGAAGCCATTTCTGCACTGTGCGAATCACCTCTTCGTCATCCTCAAAATGTCTTCCGCGAATGGCATCCTTTAATGGCCCAAACAAGTGGAAGTCTGAGGGAGCTAGGTCAGGGCTGTAGGGTGGATGGGGTAACACAGTCCAACCCTGTTTAGTGATGTGTTCCAAAGTCCTCAAACGTGTGTGAGGCCGAGCGTTATCATGTTGAATCAAACATTCACCTCGGTTGTTATGGCGCCGAAGTCGCTGGAAGCGCTTTTTGAGTTTGGTTAATGTCTTCACATAAGCTTCAGAATTAATGGTGCTGCCTCTTGGCATCACATCAATGAGTATGACGCCCTCACAGTCCCAAAACACAGTGATCATGACCTTACCGGCGGAAGCAGTTGCTTTGAATTTTTTCTTCTGTGGAGATTGAGGATGACGCCATTCCATCGACTGTCGTTTTGTTTCGGGCTCAAAATGGTGAACCCAGGTTTCATCACCTGTCACAATCCTGGACAAGAATGCTTCCCCCTCATCTTCAAAACGTTTCAGCAACTCAGAAGAAATGTTTTTTCTGAGAGATTTGTGGTCCACCGTAAGACAGCGCGGAACCCATCATGCACACACTTTTGAGTAATCAAGAGCACGGATGATTGCATCCACACTTCCTTTGCTGATTGACAGCTTCAGCGCCAACTGCCTAGTCGTTATGCGTTGGTCCTCGCGAATGAGCACATCAGCAAGCTGCGTCTTGTCAGGTGTTACAGCCGTGGATGGCCGCCCCGAACGCTGCAAATCTTGGAGCTCTGCCGAACCGCCTTCTAATGGCCTCACCCTCTGTGCCCAGCGACTAACCGTACTTCTGTCGACTGCAGATTCTCCATAAACTGTACACAAATGTTTGTGAATGTTCCCAACAGTTTCTTTCTCCGCAGTGAGAAATTCAATGACGACACGCTGCTTGTAACGTACATCACTTACAGACGCCATTTCGAAACACTGCTGCAGCTACGCTATCTGTCTGAAGAAACCAAAAATTTGTGTGCGCACTCCTGAAAATTCAAATAATGTATATCTAAAGTTTTACATTCATACCATTACTGTAGGCTGAGAAAAAAAATGTGGTGCGTTACTTTCTGGGCAACCCTATAATGCCATTGTACAAATCTATGGTAAGGCCACACCTGGAGTATTGTGCCCAGTTCTGGTCACCGCATCTCAAAAAAGACATAGTGGAAATGGAAAAGGTGCAAAAGAGAGCGACTAAGATGATTACTGGGCTGGGGCACCTTCCTTATGAGGAAAGGCTACGGCGTTTGTGCCTCTTCAGCCTAGAAAAGAGACGCCTGAGGGGGGACATGATTGAGACACAAAATTTTGCAGGGGACAGACAGAGTGGATAGAGCGATGCGCTTTACACTCTCACATAACACCAGAACCAGGGGACATCCACTAAAATTGAGTGTTGGGAGAGTTAGAACAGAAAAGAGAAAATATTTCTTTACTCAGCGCGTGGTCGGTCTGTGGAACTCTTTGCCGCAGGATGTGGTGACGGCATCTGGCCTAGACGCCTTTAAAAGGGGTTTGGACAAGTTTCTGAAGGAAAAATCCATTACGGGTTACAAGCCATGATGTGTATGTGCAACCTCCTGATTTTAGAAATGGGCTATGTCAGATGCAGGGGAGGGCACCAGGATGCAGGTCTCTTGTTATCTGGTGTGCTCCCTGGGGCATTTGGTGGGGCACTGTGAGATACAGGAAGTTGGACTAGATGGGCCTATGGCCTGATCCAGTGGGGTTGATCTTGTTTTATGTTCTTATGTCTCTTATAGCGTCCTATTGCTTTTTATACAATCATGAGTTATATCAGCTCTTGAGCACCCCCCTCCCCACTGCACTGCCTTCCATCCCACAATGGGTCCCTGCTGGAGCTGCTGCTGTTGTGTGCCAGTCGATACTGGAGAGGGAAACCACCACCAAGGGTCATATCCACTCTGGGAAAAGGAAAGTTTATTATTCTGCACAAGGGGAGGCCACATAACTGGGCAACAGGCACCCGCAGGAGGAAACTGCCACAGATGCCTGACATGCCTTGTGTTGTGCAGCTGCAAGGCAGGAGGTGGAGATATTTTGTGTGCCCCCAAACTCAGCTATCTGGACAGTTTTGAGACTTTCCTCATGAGCAAAGACAAGCTAATTAAGGGGGGGGGAAGATGTGGTGTTCAGACACCAGCAACCAGCAGGGGTCAGCATACAGCCATGTAAACTGCTTTCCATCTCTGCAGGGCACTCATCACCTTCTGTCCCAGTTTTCTGAGCCCTGGGCAGGCAAAGCCTCTGCAGAGTGGGAACAGTCAGTGACCTGCTGTGTTTTTTTTCTCCTCCTTGTTCACCCTTGTGACTGTGGAAGCAAGCTCTCTTCGACCCCCACCCTGCCCCAGAGTGATGCTCTCTTTGGAGCACACCCAGCCAACCCACTGCAGAACGCTAGTGGATTTTAAGAGCGCTGCCCAAACACATCCTACCAGATTGTCAGATGAGGCTGGCAGCCCAATCCTATGCATGTCTACTCAGACTGCAGTCCTATCCACCCTTTCCTGGGAGTAAATCTCATTAGAGTGGGCCTTACTTCTATTTAATGAGATTTAGTCCCAGGAAAGGGTGGATAGGACTGCAGTCTGAGTCTTTACCACATATTTGTCTTTAGGGACTCAGGTTGGCAACCTTCAGTCTCGAAAGACTATGGTATCGTGCTCTGAAAGGTGGATCTGGAACAGCGTCTAGTGTGGCTGAAAAGGCCGATTCGGGAGTGACAATCCCTTCCACACTGGGAGCAAGTGCAGTCTGTCCCTGGTCTGTCTCCCTGGCTATGGGCCTTCCTTCTTTGCCTCTTTGCCTCAGTCTGTTGGCCAAGTGTCTCTTCAAACCGGGAAAGGCCATGCTGCACAGCCTGCCTGCAAGCGGGCCGCTCAGAGGCCAGGGTTTCCCACTTGTTGAGGTCCACTCCTAAGGCCTTCAGATCCCTCTTGCAGATGTCCTTGTATCGCAGCTGTGGTCTACCTGTAGGGACTCAGTAGGCTTAGAAACCAGCAACTCTAGACTTGCAGCCCTTGAAGGATGTCCAGAAACGGCAGCAGGTGCGGATGGAGTCATCCAGAGGCTTTCCTTCAGGAAAGTACTTCCTTGAGTTGGTTCAGCAAGCAAGGGTGACAGCGAGGAGACGTGAGGTGGGCAAGGTGCAAATGAGAAGCTGAACTGGTTCAGTCAATGCTGGTTTTACAGCAGAAAGAAAATCTCAGCATGAAAACTGCAAAATGCCAACAGGAGCTTTTCTGCCATTCAGTGCCAGCCATGCAGTAGGGAAAGCCTTGCCCCAGTTGTGCTTTACAGGCACCCCCCTTTTGTTCTCATGTTCAGTTCTGTGCTTCATAGGTAGGAAGAGACTGGACTGCTCTTGTTGGGCCCGGGAGCCATTCCCCCCCAGAAGGCATTCAAACTCGGTCCTGAGAGGCTCTGCTACTGCTGCCTCTGCAATCTGCATGTAGGGCAGCCAGCTGGAAATCTGTCCACATAGTTGCTCTTGCATGCCTACATTTGGCTCTGACACAACTTTTGATTGACATGTAATCCAAAACGGTTGTTCTAGCAAAACAAAATATAATCCCACATTCAGGATGGACTGCTTTTCTACACCCCAGAGGTGAAGACAGCTGCCCCACCAAAGAACTACTGGAGAAAGCTGAACTTTCCCTTGGTAATGAGGTTGCCTGCCTGCCAGCCAGGAACAAGAGCATCAGCCAGTGACCTTCGCCTCCTGTGTGGGGGGCTCTGAGCTTCTCAGCACCAGACTTAACCTGCAATCCTATACACTTACCAGGAAGTAAGTCCCATTGAACTCAAGAGGACTGAGGATGTGAGACCAAGCACATGAGCGTGTGTGCGCCTGACGGGTAGTGCATCCCCACACTTTCAAGGCACATGCTCCTTTTTACAGGGAGAAGTGAAAAAACAAGTGAACCATAAGAGAGTTGCTCATAGTTTACAACAAAAGCTTGAGGTGCTAAATGTCATAAGATTGCTAGAATTTCTGAAACATTTCCATCATTAACTTCATTGATGCTATTAAATGTTATTCTATTTTACTGTGTAATACATCTTTTCCCTTATGCCAGAGGTTCTCACACATTTAGCACTGGGACCCACTTTTTAGAATGAGAATTTGTCAGGACCCACTGGAAGTGATGTCATGATCAGAAGTGATGTCATCAAGCAGGAAATGTTTAACAATCCTAGGCTGCAATCCTACCCCCACTTACCCAGGAGTAAGTCCCATTTACTATCATTGTTAAAAGAATATACATAGTAGCTTGTTAAAAGTACAGGTCTGTAACATTTCCCCAAGTGCAGTCACATACCATGGGAGCATCAAGTCTTATCTATTAAAAATAAAACATTGAAATGAATGGGGATCCACCTAAAATTGGACAGACCTGATCAGGTCATCCAAGTCAGGGAAGGCACTGAGGATTCCTAGTAAGTGTGGAACAGGAAGAATTGTTTGGGCAGGTACATGGCATACGAGAAGGAAGAATGCATCGTAGGTGTAGTAAGTCAACTCCTTTGATTCCCAAATCTGTTCAGCTGCACGTGAGCATGAACAAAGATATCCAACTAAGGAAATGAGCAATATGGGGATAAAAGGAAGAACAGTGGTTTTTTGGGAGAGTGGGCAAACGTGCCGGGGCCTAAGGACTGCAATGCATAGGTGGATACTGTAGAGCCAGATGAGAAGGGGACGCTTCAGAAAAAAATCACTGGATTAGCAGACTGCAGGTGACAGAGCAAAAGGCAGTCTACAGGGAGGTTGAACAGGGTGCAGAACTGAAGGACAGAATGTTCATTCCTTAGCCAGTCTAGGTTATACGGCATTCCAGTTTCAGACCTTTCCTCCTGCCCAAAAGACGGGGGCAGCCAATAGTAAACCAATGGAGAGCTGCAGCCTTCCCATTGTTTGATAGTCTCTTCTCTTCCTTTGCTTCCAGTTAAAGCTTGGTTCATGACCTGCATTTTTTGAGCCTGCAGACATTCAGACAGAATGCCATGAACCAAAGTACACTTTTTCTACCAGTTTGTTCCCTATGCTGGCAATATGGCTTACAGAATTGTCCTTCTCCCGAGATGCCTCCCCCAATCTCATTCCAGGAAGGTCAATCCTTGGCTGTGTTTCCTCTCCATGTCCATTTGTCATGAGTTCTACCCCTCCCCCCTGCCTTACAGGCTCATGGGACTTGATAACAGGTTGCTGTCCTGATCCCATGACACCCAGCCTACATGCTACTTCCAACTTAATAAGATTTCTTAGCCACCAAAAGCCTTAGTCACATCCTGCTGCATTTGCCCTGTTTACAGATAGCTGGTTGGCCTGTGCTACTTGCTTTGGGCTAGGTGGATCAGCTTCAGTGATTCACAACCATGCCACCCACATAGGTCTACTGAAAACAGCCCTTGAAATGAGAGGGACCCTGTGAGGAGACAGCTGTTCCACAGGTAGGAGCCTGAGTCAGCCCAGTGAAGGAACTGGAAGCTGCAGGAGCTAAAATCCAGGATGGATACACATATTGTGTATCCAGACACTGTCTGCTCATACACTGGAAAACGATCACTGGTCAAGTATGGAGCAAGAAAGACATTCTGTCACAATCACAATCAGTCCCTTTCCTTCTTAAAGAACCCATAAATCTGCCTAGGATCAGACCCTATTCTCACTCTAAGGGGCCAGGAAGGTCAACTCCCAGATCGTGCCCAAAGGGCATTACTACCGTTGAACCACCATGATCAACAACATGGCTGATCACAGGTCTTTTAGAAGAGTCTGTGAAATCACCTTTGACATAGTCTGTTAAAATTAAAGCTAGCATATTCTACATTTAACAGGAAAGGGCCTGGTACTGTGCGAATGTACATCTCAGACAATCTCCACTGACTCAAGACCAGGATATCCAAGGATTCCTGTTAGACTCATCCTGCAGTGCTGAACTGTGAAAAGCTTGCTATTGAATTGTTGAAAGTGGGAACATGGCCTCTTTGGGTAGGGGTAAAAACATGGTGCTAGCTATAAACAAAGATTTTTGCTTGGCAGCTATGGTACAGGGTCAAAATGGAAATCCTAAATATACAACACTCCATTGATGGGCTTTCTTAAACAGACTTGTTTGAAATGATAATTTCACCAATGATCTCTTCCACCACCACTGACAAACAGCCACTTAGAAATTAATTATTTCTAATCTTAAGTTTTTATTAAAATTAAATAAATTACAATTGCCAAAATATTAACTGGAAAAACATAATAAAAATAGAAGAAACATTTCACAGAAATGTTTCTTATCCACCCTCCATTTAAAATCTAGTTTTCTTAGTAATGAAATAGTACCCAGGAGAGTATATAATATCTTGTCTAGACAAACGTGCCAGGCTCCCACCTTCAATGATCATCATTTGCAGTGAGAAATGCTGATGGGGGCAGGGCCCACGGCACACATCACTGGAGGAGCAGTCAACCACACATGTCAGAAGTCACACCCACATTCATCTTCATGAGAAGACAAATGCCTGAACAAGACTTAGGTCCTGGTGGATATTATTCACATTCTGTAGTTTGCCACAAATGTAATAAAAAGGGGAGCGTGAACAAAAGGCCCAGACCAAACCCATTCTCAAAGGATTTAGAGAACTTCCAAGGCCTGGAAGTCAAGGGTCTCAAGTCCCTGTGTGATCTTTGCCAATCAACTAGTATGCTGCATCAGTTCCTCATGCAGCACTTTACCTAGAAGGAAAACGAACCAATTTCAAAAACTGTGTGTGGCAACAGGAACTGCCTTCTTCGCTATGAACTGGATTATGCAAATGATAACGTTATCAGAGGAAGATGTTTAAATACATTTAAATAATGTTTAGCAAGAATCTACACATAAACAGCAAGTTTCATGTCCACCCTGCCCCAAATGTCTCATATCAAGTTTTGCAAAAGAGCTAAATTGTCTTTGTCAAATCAAAGATGCAGCTTGTTAGCAATGATTCTAAACCACACCTGTTCCATTCATCTTGCCAGCGTAGGTGAGAGGGTGCTTTGAGGGATGCTTCCCTGCTCCCGTTCCTGACAGTAACAAAGTTCAAGTACATGTAACTTCACAAATGTCATGTGCTTACTGTTACCCCATCTCTTTCTCCCCCACGTTAATACCTAGGCCGTAAGTTCTCTGCGAGAGGGAACTGGCTTTTTACTCCACATAAACCACCATGTAAACTGATGGTATTCCATAATTTTAAAAAAGTTTCCCTTCTCTGCTTTTTCAGACAGAGAATCAAAGCTGAAGAACATGACCATGGGGCTGGTTCCCAACTGTGCAAAGCAGTGTGCCTCCTGGACAAATGTGGATGCACATGCAGCCACCAAGAGCCTGGAGCAGCGTTGTCTTGCCTCTCAGATGCCTTGAAATGTCCTACCAAGATTTTCTTCCTTCCTTCTGGTGCAATCTCTTTAGTCTTCTGCTGCACTTCACATGACACAAGACCTGGTGGCCTAACACGATGAACATTTCTGCAATTCTTCTTGGACCATGTGTTTGTATCTGCTATCATTGCTTCAGGCGCAATGGCAGCACCCATATGTTGCACTAATGAGACCAGAGAGTGTAGGAGCTTCTGTGGTCACGTGCAGGCAAAGAACACCTCATGTGTTGCAAAGGAGATCTGCCAAAGCTCAGAGGTGCCACATTCTTCTAATGCAGCAGCTCATGGTTTGATGGTGCAAGCCAGCCATGCTCTTCAAATGACGTAGCAGGTCACGAGTGCCAAGTCCTTTATTTCAGGGCCATAAGCTGCACAAGGGAGAAAGAGAACTTGTGATGCAACAGATGAGTTTGACCCCATTTTGTGCCCATAAATATTTTAAATGCTAGCATCCAAATATTCCCTCAACAAAAACCCCATTCCATTACAGATCCTCACCCTTGTTAAAACAGGACAGTGTGTATTTCAATGATTATGTGCAAGAACCCGATCTTACTCCACTCCTGCTCCATCAGAGGCAAGGAAGTTATTAAGAATGCTGACACACTGCTCTTCAACAAAAACTTTCACAAAGCAGCTTACAGAGAAAATTAAATAACAGTGCAATCCTATGTTTGTTAATTGCCAATAAGTCCTCATAGTTTAATAGGGCTTACTCCCAAGATAAGTGTGTATGTGACTGCAGCAGAAATGGCTCCCTGACCCAAAAGGGCTCACAATCAAAAAGATGCAAAAGAAACATCAGCAAACAGCCATTGGAAAAAGTACTGTGCTGGGATGAGGAGCAATTGTTACTCTTCCCCTACTAAATACAGATGTGCGCCACTTAACGGGGATACGTTCCCCAATACCTGTTGTTATGTAATTAGGTCATTAAGTGAACATTCAGTCCAATATATTGCCTTTGTTGTGTAAACAGACACCCCCTGCCAGACACTAGCTGGCTGCACAGGCTACTGGAGATAGATTGCCTCTTCTTTGCATCAAGAGCCTCTCTGTTGTGGAAACGCACACTCTGCTGCAGGCTATGGGAGACGCAATTGCCTCATTAAGAGCATCTTTGTTGTGCTTATATGCGGTCCATCATTAAGCAAACAGTTAAGCAGCGCATGCCTGTATAAGAGGAGCACCACTTGGGGAAAAAAGTGCCTCTTTTCCCAATTTGTACCCAAATCTGAGTTTAGGCCAGTGACTGCAATGTGCATGCTGTAATAACATGCTCAACTCCAAGAAAAAAGATTCTACTTCAGACCAAAAGCATCATGGAACTCTTATCCTTGAGGCCTCTGGCTCCCTATGTTTCCCTGCTTAATTCTTTAGACCAGGGATGTCCAAAGTTTTTGGCAGGAGGGCTACATCATCTCTCTGACACTGTGTTGGGGGCCGAGGAAAAAAAAATTATTTTACATTTAAAATTTGAATAAATTTACATAAGTTTACATAAATGACTATATTAAAGATGAACTTATATGAATGAATGAATGAATGTCTTAAAATAGCTCAAGGCCTGTAAAAGTGCTTGCACAAAGCAAGACTGGCCTTTCCTTTGCTGCCGCTACTGCATCACAGAGTGAAACAGCAAGCAGTGGAGGAAGTCCTCATCCCACAGCTCATGTGAGAAGTCAAACAGTCACCCTCATGTTGAGAGCAGATGCATCAGGCCAGTGAGGGCTCCAACAAATCTCCGGAGGGCCAGAGGCTCATTGGAGACTGGGGGCTCCCTGAGGGTCACATTGAGAGGCTTCGAGGGCAGGGCCGGGGTTTGGGCACCCCTGCTCTAGACCCATTTGCCCTCTGGAGATGGAAATGAAACAAACACAAAAGTTAAGTGTGAAGGCCCCATATGCTTCTCAGCTAACAAGAGAAGACAAAGCAAAACCACCACATGAGCATTCAGCTGGAATACTGAGAGAGAAATTGCTTGGTTCAGGTGCAGTCATGTGATGAAGAGACTAACAGCCCAGTCCTAACCGGGCTTTATTATAGCAGTTCTACTGTTGTAAGTGTTCATGCGCCCATTCTGGAACTGCCATTGCCAATGGCATTTGTGTTGGAGGCCTACTGTCAGCAGGAGCACGGGTAAAGCAGCATGGTGGAAGGGGGAGCGTTTGGGTAGGAAGGATGAATCCCAGCAGCACCAGCATCCTATTCCTGTTCCTCCCTCTTTACCGCCTTATACCAGCAAAATGGCTGGTACAGATCAACTGCAACAATAGATTCCCTTAACCTTGAGGAGGCCGCAGGAACTGCCTCTCTCTGCAGGATGCAGTGCATGCTCCACTGGCATCAGCTGGGGGGGTTCAGCTGTGAGCTGCAAATCAGGCCTTTCCTGGTTCAAATGACACCTGTGCCATGAACTGAGAAGATGGCCTTATGCAAGTCACTCAGCCTCAGTTCCCCACGGCAATACAGGAACACCAGCAGCTATCAGTGGGTTGTTTAAAGACTACATCGACATAATACTATACAAAGGACTTCACACATTCAGAAGGCACTAAATAGAGAGGTGCACTGTACTAATGACACAGACAGCAACCACTGTTACGAGCAGAGCTGTAACTAGGATGGAGCCTGGGGGGCACCTGCCCCAGTGCTATGCTGCAGGGTGCAATGTGGAAGGCAGTCACTTCTGGGTTCTCCTGGAAGGAGGTGGCTTTGTGCCCCTATTCCTTTTCCTGTGGCAGCTCCCTGAAAGGAGGGAGACGTGAAGCCACCAGCACCTCCTCCTCCGGGAGAACCTGGAAGTGACATCACTGGTGGTGTAGCTGGGGGGGCAGAACAGCCATCCTGGTGGGGGGCCTCAGTACAGCGGGCGAGCAACCCCTCCCTTTGGAGCCATACAGTTCCGTTCCCCCCCCCCCAGGGGCCACTCGCCCGCTGCGCTGAGGCTCCCCACCAGGATGGCTGTTCCGCCCCCCAGCTACGCCACCGGACATCACCATGTCATGTGACGTCAAGACGCCCCAACTGCAGGAGCTTCTAGTCACGCCTGACCACGAGCTCAGGGCAGCTGCCCTCCTAGCATCACGTGGTCCCCCGGATGACGAGAGGCGGGAGGGGCACGCGGGCCCAGCACAGTCGCTCAGCCTGCCGGAAGGAGACACTCACGGTTGACTGGCTGCCTCCGCGCGGGGGCCGTAACGCTGCTCCTGCGGCGGCCCCCTCCGCTCTGCGCACGCGCAGCGCCCCCCTTCAGGAGCCTCTTCAGCGCCGTCCAAAGCCGCCACTGCTCGCGGTCCTCGTCGCCACCTTCCTCCGCCTGCTCTTCTCCGGCGCCCTCCGCCTCGTCGGCGCGGCCGTCCCGCCGGCGCTCCTCCTCGCGGACGACTCGCTGCCAGAGCTCGGCGTCGATGGGCGGCAGGACCAGGTGGCGGCGCCCGCCCCCGACCAAGGTGGTGCTGCCTCGCCTCACGCCGGCCACGAGGAAGTTGCCCCGCTCGCGCAGCGACGTCACGGCGCGGCAGTACGGGCACGTGACCTCCTCCCACCACCCCTCGCGCGCCAGCTGGCACACGCACGCGCTGCAGAGCACGTGACGGCAGCGCGAGGGCTTCCAGGAGCCGCGCGCGCCCCCGAGCCGGCGCGGCGCCCTCCCGCAGCGGTCGTAAGGCATGCAGCAGATGCCGCACTCTAGCTCCTCGGTCCCGCCCTCCTCGCGCTTCTCCACCATCCTTTCTGTCCCCTCCGCAGCCCCGTCGCTCGCCGAGCGCCAGCTGGCCAACACTGAAAGGCGCCGCTCTGGGCTCCCTCAAGATATAGACGCGTCTCGGCGCGGCCACGCCCCCTTTCTCTCAGCTGCGGGGCGGGGGCGGGGCTTAGCATCTGGTGAGGCGAGTCTTGCGGTCTCCTCAGGGAGGAAAAGGCGGGAAGAGATCTGTTGGGGGGAGGGGCTGCACTTGAGGCAAGGCGAGTCTCGTGGCAGGAAAAAGGCGGGAAAATACCTGGAGAGGCCGCCTCTGAGGCGAAGCGAGTCGCTGCCTCGGAAAAAAAGGCGGGAAGAAGAGCTGGAAGGTGAAGGGGCTGCCTCAGGGAGAAAAAGGCGGGAAAAAGACCTGGGGAGGGGCCAACTGTGGTCCTTCTGTGCCAGTGGCCATTTTATATGCATGGCAGAAGTCACACAGGTGAAGCTTCTCCTGACTTGGGGGTTGAGGAGCAGCCTCACCTGTCAGCTGCCTGCTAAAAATAAAACCCTAAAAGCCAGGGATGTATGGTGGGTGGGGAGGCAGGTGAGGCAGAGCCTCCCCGCCGGAGTCCTTCAAAAAGCACTGCCACCATGTGAGGCGCTCAAGTGCGAGCGCGTGGGTTGAGTGTGCTTGAGCACCTCACACGGTGGTGGCGATTTTCAAAGGACTCCGGTGGGGAGGCTCTGCCTCACCTGCCTCCCCACCCAGCATACATCCCTGCTAAAAAGATTTACTGTCTCGTGGAGGCTCTTCCCTGCCTCACAAAAAGTCTCAACAACCAGTGGCTGAAAGAGGAAGGAGGGGCAGCTCGGTGGGGTCTCCCATCCCCAGAAGCCCCCCAGCAGTGGCATAGCTGGATGATAGCTATTGCCTGATTGTGCATGTCTAGAATAGGGAGTGATGTTTTGACACCCACTCAGCTACATTACTGCGTGCTTACACATAGCCAGAATAGGATTGCGCATGTCCTGGTTGCACATGTTCAGAATAGGGGGAGGGACAGTTTGCATGCTGCGGTGAGGAACCCTTACTGCAAAACGTAGCACTGTTTTGACCCCCCCCCCCCGGTTACTGCCCGGTTGCACATGCCCGGTTGCACATTACTGCCCGGTTGCACATGGCTAGAATAGAGTTGTGCATGTCCTAGTTACCCACGTCTAGTATAGGGAATACTTCTGCCTGGTTGTGCATGTCCAGAATAGAGGAAGTGAACTTAAGAACATTAGAACAGCCCCACTGGATCAGGCCATAGGCCCATCTAGTCCAGCATCCTGTATCTCACAGCGGCCCACCAAATCCCCCAGGGAGCACACCAGATCACAAGAGACCTCATCCTGGTGCCCTCCCTTGCATCTGGCATTCTGACATAGCCCATTTCTAAAATCAGGAGGCTGCGCATACACATCATGGCTTGTAACCTGTAATGGATTTTTCCTCCAGAAACGTGTCCAATCCCCTTTTAAAGGCGTCTAGGGTAGACGCCATCACCACATCCTGTGGCAAGGATTTCCACAGACCAACCACACGCTGAGTAAAGAAATATTTTCTTTTGTCTATTCTAACTCTCCCAACACTCAATTTTAGTGGATGTCCCCTGGTTCTGGTGTTATGTGAGAGTGTAAAGAGCATCTCTCTATCCACTCTGTTCATCCGCTGCATAATTTTGTATGTCTCAATCGTGTGTCCCCTCAGGCGCCTCTTTTCTAGGCTGAAGAGGCCCAAACGCCGTAGCCTTTCCTCATAAGGAAGGTGCCCCAGCCCAGCAATCATCTTAGTCGCTCTCTTTTGCACCTTTTCCATTTGCACTATGTCTTTTTTGAGATGCGGCGACCAGAACTGGACACAATACTCCAGGTGTGGCCTTACCATCGATTTGTATGTGGTATACTTTGCATAAAACATGCAAAGTGACCGTTTGCATGCCTCAGTGAGGCACCCTGCAAAACCTAACGTTGTTTTGTCCCCCCCCAGCTCACTACCGCCTAGTTGCACATGTCCCTATAGCTACACTACTGCCAGGTTGCGCATGTTCAGAATAGAGTTGTGCATGTTCCTCTAGTTGCACTACTGCATGTCCAGAATGGGGGGGGGGGCAGGCTTGGATCTGGTTCCGCCTCCTCCCCCAACCCTGAATTTTGCTGTATGGCCCTGGGCAACTGTGAGGGTTGAATTGGGGGTGGGGGAAATAGCACAGAATGTGTCCAGCCTGGCTACTTGGACTAAACCAGTGTTTCTCAACCAGTGGTACTTGAGATGGTGCTTGGTGGTATGTGCAGGACCCCAGACCCCCCACCGCCAGGCAGCAAGACCAGCAATGCAAAGTGACAAGAAGCAGTAAGAGGCTCAACTTGGCAGGCAGAGCTCCAGTGTGCACTTTTCTTAAAAAGCCCACCCTGAGCCTCTTACTGGTGTTTGTCACATTGTGTCTGGCCTCCCAATCCAGAAGTAAGCAGCAATGATATAATCACCAGTTTTCCAGTGCTACTTCCAGTAGGTCGACCATTTGAAATTGTAAAGTGGGGAACAAATGTTGAGAAATGCCAGGGGGTGTTGTGTGTGTCCCTGTGCTGGGATCCTGGATATATCTGGGTTTTGCTTCCTGTGCAGGGAAAGGATGTGGGAGCAAGCTAACTCTATATTACTGTTACATGGTTAGCCATGGGGCAGGATATGTTAAACTCGCCTTACCTCTTGTCTCAGGTTTGAGTCATTCTGTTTGTGTGTCTGCCTGTCTGGGGCCCTTGGTAGGAAAGAGCTTTCTGATGAGGCTGAGTAGATCATAGGTACTGATTATCCCAGCAACTCCTTGCTGACTTCCAAGGACCAAGAAGGGGGACTGGAGTTGCCACTCACCCCCCCCCCCAACTATGTATGTAAGAGCTGTTTCCTGGTTGCCCATGGTCCTTCTCACCAGGAACACATGTATGTACATAACTATCCCAGCCTGGAACCTCTCTTTAACTTTATTCACAGCACCCACCTCCCCACTCTGCTGCCTGACAACTTTTTTATTTTATTTGAATGTGTGAAGTGTGACACCCATGCATGCATGTGCATGTGGCCCTGGGTGCCTGCCTGGAGAACAGGAACCAGGCCAACGTTTTGATTCTAAAGCAGATTTTATGGCAAGAAGCCTCAGATGCTACAGACAGCAGGAAAGACCACACTTTTAATTTTGTCAGAGCAATCAACCCCAGTCTCATGGCTTGGAGAGGTCTTGCCTGACGTTCCTCTCTCTTGGAAAATTCCATGATCGACTATACCTCACTTGCACAGCACATTTGACCCTGTGAACAAACACCGCTTCCTGGCTTGATGAAAGGACTCCAATCCTAACTCTTCTGGAGGCAACTGAACTCCATACCTTGTCATGAGTCCTTTGTTGGACCCTTGGAAAGGTGCAAAACAATTGCAGCACACTTTTAGATCTTGGGGTGAACAATCTGAAGCCAAGAAGTCACTAAAATAGGTTCCTTGATGAGTTCACCCTACACAAGTTCCCATAGGATTCTGTGGAATGAAAGCATATCAAAGGTTGGGGCACAGAATCCCTTGTGTATTTTGTCCTTTGCTCACCTGTCTTCCTGCCACAGGATTTGTTCATTACACTCACCAGTGCTGTGTGAAGCATTCTCAATCCAGCTATGGCCAGGAACCACTGTGCCAAGCTGGCACCCAGGACTAGTAACTGATTGGTTCCCTCTCTTTCCGGCCTTTTCCCTTTCTCCCCTGCTTCCCTTTCCCGAGTGCTATCCGAAGCCACTATGAGTTGGCTAGCCATTCTTTGTGGGCTGCATTGCAACACACACCCAAAAAGCAACTTCTACCTCTATCTTTCCTTCTGTGTGTGAGTGCTGCATGTGTGTGGATTTAGTTCCATCCGATAGTAGTAGTTGGCAACCTTCAGTCTTGAAAGACTATGGTATCGTGCTCTGAATGGTGGTTCTGGAACAGCGTCTAGTGTGGCTGAAAAGGCCGATTCGGGAGTGACAATTCCTTCTACACTGGGAGCAAGTGCAGTCTGTCCCTGGTCTGTCTCCCTGGCTATGGGCCTTCCTTCTTTGCCTCTTTGCCTCAGTCTGTTGGCCAAGTGTCTCTTCAAACTGGGAAAGGCCATGCTGCACAGCCTGCCTCCAAGCGGGCCGCTCAGAGGCCAAGGTTTCCCACCTGTTGAGGTCCGCTATCCCATACATTTACAAAATGTACCCCCACAATAACATTTGTTGCACCTTCATGCTTACCTCCCTCTTGCTTCCCTGCTGAACCTTTGAGCTGTACCATTGGCCAATGCTTAGAGTTCCAGCACAATAGAGTCCCCCCATGCATTTTGAGAAGCATAATTCGTGTTCTGAGAAGCATGCCCAGTAACAACTCACCCCTTTGATCCTACCCTATGCTTTTCCTTCTGGTTGTGCTCTTCCTGCATTAACAAAATGTCCAGTGTGAAAGCTCTAATCCAAAAGAATTTGGGGTCAGTGTCCAGGAATGATCCTTCTTTTATGTATCAGGAAGTTGTATTTTCAAGGAAACAAAATCCACATTTGTGCTTAGTTAGATCTGCTTGTTTGTGGGCATTGTTGTATACTTGGTCTCACACTCCCAGGGTTTTGGATGCTCACTCACACTCCCAGGGTTTTGGGTGCTCAGAGTTGTTGGTTCTGAACCCTAGAGCCCTCAAAGATCCCTGTTCGGTAGTACTGCCACCACCCTGTAAGAGCCAGTGCCTCAGTCCAGGGACACCGAGACCCTCTAGGCTTAACTATATCCCTTGTAGGCACTGAGCACTTTCTTTACTTAAAGTCTCAGTCCTCAAGTTACTAGTCCACAATGAGGATTTTTGATAGCTTGCTGAATGGCTAGGCAGGATTCTGAACCTTTGTCCCCAACAGACAATGAACCAACATGGTAAAAGGGTTTTTACTTTATTAAGTACATAGGGTTACAAAAAGTTACAAAAGGCAGCAAATGCTAGAGGCATAAAAACTTCTAGGAAACATATCAGCATAAAACAACAAAGCTAACTGGCTAACTCTATTATTCTGACTCTCACCTGGGTCAGCTTCTTTTGTAGATCCTCAGGCCAGTTACCTAAAAGGCCACATGGTCCTGGCGGGGCAGGATGTGCACCCACCACCTATCTCACCAAGAGACAAAAACCAAAAGAGCCTGTCCTACAGAAGTGGGGCTGGAAGCTCGCCCTCTCAGCTCTTCCCCTGGAGATCTACAGCTGCATTCCATTCTTGATGGGCATCTTTCTGGCTGCCTAGGTGCTACATAATTACCTTCCATTGAGTTGTAAATTCTTAGCAGCTAGGACTGCAAGCCACTTCTGTGTTACTGTTTTAGCTTGGTTCAGGCTTTACATGTTACTAGGCCTAAACTGTACATATTCATGACAGGCATCCATCTGTGGCCATTTCATTATCAAGTTATCTTGTAATACTGACTTGTGTTCTGATCCTCAATTTATTCTAATTCATTACTCTCCAATACTATTTTCCTAACTTTTATTCTCATTGAAGTATGCTGCTGCATACACATCTAAACTGCATACACATCTAAACTGAGTTTACTAAAGCTTGTTTCATATTATATATTTTTTCATAGTTACATTTTTGATGCTTACAGGTGACCTTGGGCCAGCCACCACCTCCAATCTAACCTACCTCACAGGGTTGTAAGGGTAAAAGCAGGGGAGGAGCCATGTGTACTCATCTGAACTAAACGTGATAAACAATAAACTGGAGCCAGATATATTTTTTAGATCTTGCTGGGTGTTGAGCAATAGTCACATAGTTACTCCAGGAAGAATGATTCATCTCCAACATTTTCTTGTTCCTTGAGTGGCTTTTGTGATCCATGAGGTCCAAGTACAGGGCAACCACCACATCCCGCTACTGCCTTATGGAATGTGATACCTCTGAGATAGTACCATTTGTGATGTAATGGGGAAGGACTGTGACCAAACTATTTTCATTTCTAACATTTCACATGGAGCTAGAATTTATCAGCAAGTTTGATTCTATCCTCTCTAGGACTCAGTTATAAGTAAGGTTCTCTTTCAACTACTCTTGTGTAGGATATATTGGAGCTTTGCATAGACATCTTGCAAAGGGCATTTCTTGATTTTCAAAGCTTTTGGGCCTCAGTACTTACATTTTTTCTTGTTTCTCTCTGCAATAACACTTTGTGCAAGCAATGAAATGGACTTTAGTTTACAAAGTTGTCGCTATGCTAATTGTTAGATTTTAGGGTGGCACTTTTATTTTTGCTGCTACTCTTTGAATTTGTACTAGATAGTGTTGTATAGAAACAGGAGGACAAGCCTTTATGCCCAACTAGAATTCCCCACCAGGCTCATTTGGAATGGTAGTGGATCAGGTCTGCCTGGGTGTGCAGTTTCCTTCTTTGCATAAGCAGGTAAACAGAAAGTCACCAAACAGGTTGAGAATAGAGGCTCATGCAGATTTTATTCTTGGCAGCCTGAATGATTCTCTGACAAGGGAATTAAACACCTGACTATCATGAGGGAATTTGAAATAGCTGGGAAGGAACAGCTGAGTCCAGCCAGATCATCACTGCATGAAACACTAGTGGGAATGAAATGAATTAAAAATATGTTAACTTGTCTTTCAGGGACAGGTTTGGGGAATCTGTGAGCTTGGAGTGGTTGTTGAGAAACAGTGTTTTGTATTGCTTTGGAATGTTGAATGCAGATCTCTTGAGAATTCAGTGAAGATCCATGCTGTGGTAATCAGCCCATTGATTCTAGTGGATTAGTGCTGATTTGAAGAAGAATGTAGAAAAAGAAGGAATTCCCGTGATCTGATCTAAGATGTATGTGTGTGTGAATTTGATTGTTATAGAAAAATGATTAGGGGCGCAATCCTAAGTGTGCCATGGGCCAATGCAAGTCTCTTGTGCCAGCCCGGGAGGGTCGCAAATGTGCTGTAAAGCACGTTTGTGCCTCCCTCGGAGTAAGCTGTGCCAGCCCATGTAGGCGTGCTGGCCTGCGGAGGCCAGATTCAGCCTCCACGGCATCTGCAGCAGGTGAGTTCACGCCAGCTGAGCTCGGCCGGCATGGGGATCTGAGGGATGTGTGGGGAGGTCAGGGAGGAGGCGTTTGGGGGCAGGGGAGGGCAGGCAGTGGGCGGGCCCATGGATGGGCAGGCGGCGAGTGGGAGGCGAGGCCAGAACCCAGCAGTTAAGATGTATCCTAGCCCTGTTCTCGGGCAGTGCAGAGTGGCTTCAGGCTGCTCTGTTCTGCTTGGATCTACACCACCTGTTCACGTGGTGCAGTTCCAAGTAGACCCCTTAGGGCTACTGCAACTCTCCCCAGGGTAAGGGAGACTATTTCCCCTTGTCCCATTCTGAGCCTCAGCCACTCCAAACTTGCACTACATACAGCGCAGGCCCACTGACCTTCGTGTTCTTGCGCAAGTTAGGATTGCGCTGTAAAACTATCAGCTGCTGTACAAAAGTAATATAGTTATACAATTTCTGTAATGGATAACATAGTGAGAGAATTCTTGTAACCCAGCATTTCTCGATATGTGCTCTTTGGTGCCCTAGGACTCCCTGAGACCATTTAGGAGTGTAAAGTGCTCTGAAGACCAAAATGTTTGAGAACCACTGCTTTAGACAATTGTCTGCTAATAGGTGAACACCAGTTTTGCACTAATTTATCCACGTCCCTTCCTTTACTTTTTTGCCTCAATCACAAAATAATGCATTTTGGATTCTCCAAAAGTTAGAACAATTCTTGTTTTCCAAAGTCTCTGATAACAAAGAGGGTCAATTTGGATAGTTCACATGGAGCCATTGTTTAGCTTAAGTGTACAGTACCTGGGCAGTCCAATACTAACCTGAGCTGGAACAGGCAGGCCACAGTGGCCTGCACTGTATCCAGTACAGGTTAGGTGCAGGCTGGAGGTCACCTCAGAGTAAGGGAATATTTTTCCCCTTAACCTGTGTCGAGCCCCATCCTGCCCTATGGGGCTACTTGGTTCTGTGTCAGCTAATTTGCTGGCACAATTCTGAGCAGCCCATGTAAGGCTGCTCAGATCAGGGACGGGGGTTAAGATGTGACCAGCACTGCCACAGCCAATCCCACCCCTCCCTGGCCCAATCTATCTCCCATTCCACCCTGCCCCACCCAAAAACACCCCCTTCTCACCCCTGGAATGCTGTCCCATCTCCCTCTCCTACCCCTTGTTCCACTTGGCAAAAACCTACCCTGTCGGTCTGACACAGGGTACAGATATGGCCTTCCCAGGTTGGCGCAGGCCTCTGCACCAGCCTAACAAGCTCCTGAGTGAGCACAAACCTGCCTTATGGCACATTTGTGACACGTGGGAGCTGGCGCAGGGGTCCTGCACTGGCTCAGAGGACTGTTTTAATTGCACTTTAAGAAACCAGGATAGGTGATGAGGATGATAATCAGATCTGACTTGTTGTATCTCATCTGGATTTGTTTTGCCTCCACCCCTAGTATGTTTGCCCAGAATTAAGCATGGTTAGTTGAAATTCCAGTTGAAAAGATCAAGCAAAGTATAGTTGCATAAAATAAACCAACCTGAAACCAGTGCAATGTTTGAACCAGCCTGAAACATGTCACAATGTTTGAACCAGCAATGTTTGAAGTCTGGCAGCTGCTGACGTGTGAAAAATCAATCTGATGTAACCTTTGGGGAAATTCTTCATGTAAGACTACAATAAGAAAAGCAGATCTAATTCTAAATTCTAATTTCGATGTGTCTTAAAGTTCCAGTTGTGTCTTGTATCTTCAGAACCCAATATTGTCTAGTGCAGAGTTTCTCAAACTGTGGGTTGGGACCCACTAGGTGGGTTGCGAGCCAATTTCAGGTGGGTCCCCATTCATTTCAATATTTTATTTTTAATATATTAGACTTGATGCTACAAGTATGTTACTGCATTTTGGGAAGTGTTACAGATCTGTACTTTTAACAAGCTACTATGTATATTCTTTTAACAATGATAGTGAAAGGGACATACTCCTGGGTAAGTGTGGGTAGTATTGCAGCCTAGGATTGTTCAAAATTTTCCTGCTTGATGATGTCACTTCTGATCATGACATCACTTCCAGTGGGTCCTGACAGATTCTCATTCTAAAAAGTGGGTCCCAGTGCTAAACTTGTGAGAACCACTGGTCTAGTGCGTTTAATACTTGTTTCTTGCTATCACCTCACCTCCTTTATTGATCTCAAGTTTACTTTGGAGCAGAACCTGTAAAAATTTCTCCTTTCCCTCCCCTCCCCCCACTTTCCTGTTGATTTATCACCATCTGGGTGCCAGGATCGACTTATTCATTGAGCTTGCTCAAGCACACAGAGAAGGAATTGGCAGGAGACAGGACTTTGTGAACAGGGTGGCTCAGTGGAAGCAGGTCAGGTGCATCAGCA
The DNA here is from genome assembly GCF_035046505.1 of Tiliqua scincoides. NCBI lineage: Eukaryota > Metazoa > Chordata > Lepidosauria > Squamata > Scincidae > Tiliqua > Tiliqua scincoides. The sequence goes on from NC_089825.1 coordinate 126,787,563, forward strand.
GCAACAAAGACATGTGAGTCAGTCCCTTTCCAAAGAGTGAGAGTGCCTTTATGAGTCCTGGGATGGCAAATCAATACAAACCAGTCCCCAGATGATAATTACAGGGATCAGTATTCCTAGAGCACATTGCACTCTGTGGAATGTACTTCTGAATAGATGTATATAGGTTTTTGCTGTTAGAGAGCTGGCCTGTGAATGTAAGACATATTGATTTGAATGGGACTTACTCCCAGGTATGTGTGTATAGGACTGCAGCCTTAGTGATCCTTATGACAAGTCAGTTAGGTCACTATTGCAGATGAGAGAGGCTGAAAGAGAATGTTGTGTCTAGGCCTGGCCTAGACCATATCACGAGTTCATGCTGAAGGTGGAACCAAATTGTATTCCATCCTGAGCACTAAGGAGTGGGCCTCTACAGAATCAAGCATTGGAAGTCTAATATACCATGATTGTGTACAGCTTGGAGGAACAGACTGCTGTTTCAGAGTGGGTTGGGGTGACTCAGAGAATAGATTAGGTAATTGTATCTGATTTCTTGCTATTTGTATTTCATACATTATTTTCTGAAACTACCTCCAATGTATGTGGCAAGGTGGGGTGTGATTGTGTATTTACATTTATTAAATAAATAAGTAACATGACCACATCTAGTTTGTGTAAAAGTGTTTATGTGACACAGAACTAATTCTGCCAACCAGTTAAAGAAATATTAGTTGCGTCATCATAGGGTTTTGGTAAGTCGCCTATATTTGCAAGTGAGTAAAAAATTTTGAAGCAAGTACTGCATCTGCGCAGCACTCCAGACTGTGTGGGAAGCCTCCTGGGGCTTCCAACACGATCTTAAGCAGTACTTCCAGTTTCCCGGAAGTATTGTTTAAGACAATGGGGAAGCTTCAGAACTCTTTCTGAGTCAGCTCCAACATCCCATGAGACTCATTAGTTTTGGGTAAGCAGGGGGGTGGTGTGGTGCAGAGGGCGCCATTGCTGACCTTTGCCCCGGAGCACTCGAGTCAGCAGCTTCACTTTCCAAAGTGAGATGCCTCTTCTGCAGTGATGCTTGCCAGTCAAACTTTTGATAAGTATTTGTATTCATAATTTTTAAGAAAATGTTGCCAACATGAACATGAATGCCTGATTAACCAGCACATTTTTATTCAGTCAAGAGGATTTTAAACTAATGGATCTAACTAATTAATCAGTTAAGGCTGCAGTCCTTTGCACCCTTTTCTAGGAGTAAGCACAATTACATTCAGCAGGACTTACTTCTGAATAATCATGCATAGGCTTGTACTGTAAACTTTGCAGCCTATAATAATGCTTAGCAGTTACAGTTAGCACTTTTTGAGCCTGCAAAGGACTCATGCGTTATGTTGATGTCGTTCTTGGCAACAGTTTTGTAAGGTGAGTAACAATTCTGGTCCCCATATGGCCGCTGAGGAAGACTGAGGCTTACCCAGGGCCACCTAGTGAGGATTCATGGCAGAGATGACACCAGCTGTCAAGAACACCTCTTCAGATGGACAAGTCTGATGAAGAGTTCTGTGTAACTCAAGTCAGCTACTTCCAGAGTGATAGCTGTGTTCGTTTTTTGCAGAAGCAACAATCTTGTGCACTTGAAGACTAATAAGATTTATTTCAGCAGAAGCTTTGGTGAAATGGATTGTTATTCACCAAAACTTAAAGTGTTATGTGAACCTTTAAGGCAGTAGTTCCCTAAGTGTGGCTTGTGACCCACCATAGGGAACCAAAACTGGGCCTTCCCCCTTAATAGGTGTCCTGATGTTGCTGCAGCAGTTGCGGCACTGTGGGAACCCATGGGCTTTTCCTCCTACCTGGGGGGTCGCACTGGCCTTGGGGACGGTCTTCAGGGGGCCTTTGCGGGCTCCCCCCTGATGCTAGAAATCACTTCATTTGGCAATTGGAGTGCACTTTTGGTTTTCCCTATCCTGCCCCCTCCAAGACTTACAGTGGTCCCAACTCCATTGTAGGAGTTTGGGGACTGCTGCTTTAAGATGTGTTTGGAACAAAATTGTAGACTGGGCCAAAGTGACCTACCTTTCAGGGAGGAAGGACCAGGAAGAGTAATTGGATTCCCCAGTTCCAACTCCTGAGCAGCATGTTACTCCTCTTTCTGATAGGGACAACTAGTGAAATCCAATGAAAGTAAGCTTTATTGAATACAAGAAGGCTTGCCAGTGTTGCTAAGCTGCGATGTCCCTAACACATGCACACTCTCATTCTGCATCCATGCTCACCCAAGACTGGCCAAGCTTGCCAACAGTTTTATTCACTCTGGTCTGGGGAGAAGCATAAAGATGGAGTCTTCTGCCTGTCTTTCTTCGAGCTACATCTTTTATCCCCCCGGGATAGTTTGTTGTAATCAAAGTCTTGTCTTCTGCACACTGCCTTCGACTTCCTCCCTTCACCTAGTCTGGGTATTCTTCAACTTGAATTTTCTACTTCCACTGACTTAAGGCTTTGGGTGACTTTTTCTGATGGTACATAGGTGCCTCTTTATCAGTGGACTCAGCTGGTGTAAACTTCTCTGGGGCTTTTTCCCAATCTGTCCTCAGCAGGTAAGAACAGTTTGTGAGAGATGTCTGTTCTTTGATGTTAACTAGCTCTGAGGGGCCCTATTTCCTGCTGAGGCCAAAACACCTTGGTAGATGAACTGGGCTGGGGACTAGACAGGGGGAGTGCATCCCTGTTGGTCCCTCTGGATCTCTCAACAGCTTTCAGCACCATTGGCCATGGTGCATTCTGGGACGACTCGCTGGATTGATACTGGGAGGCACTGTTTCGCAGTGGCTCTGCTCCATTCTAGTTGGGAGATCCCAGATGGTGGTATTGGGGGACTCCTACTCATCACCCTGGTCTTTTACCCATGGAATGTCACAGAGATCAGTCTTGTTCCTGATGCTGTTTAAAATCTACATAAAGCCACTGGAAGAGATCATTGGGATTTGGAGTTGGTTGTCTTCAATATACAGATGACACCCAGCGCGCACACACACTCTCTTTGTCAATCTAATACTTAGAGATACTGTAGAAACTGATCTGAGATCAGTGGGGGACTGGATGAAGGCCAACAAGCTGAAATTAGGAGAAATTCTGTGTTAGGAGACCAGCAATGCAGATTTTGGATCAGCAACCTATTCTGAATTGGGCAGCACTCTCTCTGCAGGAGCAGGTCTGCAGCTTGGGGGTATTTCTGGATTCATTGGTGCTTCTGGATGCCCAGGCAGTGGCTAAGGGTGCCTTTGCCCACCTCCAGCTGATGCACCAGCTGCAACCTCACCTGAATCATTCACACCTCATTACAGTGGTCCTTGCACCACTGGTAACATCAGACATGATTACTGTGAAGTACTCTGTGGGTCTGACTTTGAAGACTGTTCAGAAACCACAGTTAATGCAGAATATGGTGGCCCATGTGGAGGTGGTGGAAGGTGGTTGACTCTGTTGAGCTGCTGCTTCTGTGCCTGCACTGTCGGCTGATTCGTTTCTGGGCACAATTAGTGCTGGTTTTGTCTTTTATCGCCCTTTTTGGCTGAGCTAAGTTATATCAAAGATATCGTGAAGTTTTCTCAAGGAGGAGGTCCTTCTGCAGACGCTGCTGATTTCTGAGGCTGTACTGATGGCAACAAGAGGAAAAGCTTTCTCTGTGGTGGCACCACAACTGTGGAACTCTTTCTCTCTTGAGTGAAGACCTGTAGGCCTTCCGGTGGGGTCTGAAAACCTTTTTGTCTGGGATTGCTTTCATTCTTCAGAATTACTTTTTGGCTGCTTTTGTTGTTGTGTTTTTATTTTTATTTTGTTTATTTGCTGTGATTTTATTGCTTTAAATTTTTATTGTTAGCCGTTTTGGTTTTTTGTTCCAAAGAGAACTGCAGGGTATAAATGTTTTAAAATAAAGTCAACCAGTTTGCATACCCCAAGTACCTAACTGACAGCCCAATCCTATCCAACTTTCCAGCTCCAGTGCAACCGGAATGCAGCCCCAGGGTAAGGGAACAAATGTTCCCATACCTTAAGGAGGCCTCTGTGACTGCATCCCCAACACAGGAAGCAGTGCATACCCCATAGGCACAGCAGCACCGGCACTGGAAAATTGGATAGGATTGGGCCAAAAGTTGGCTTAATCTAAATGAGATTCCCTTAGCCAGAAGAGCTATTTATTTGTTGTATATTTCACAGTTCATTTGGGGAGGTTCTGGCATCTGCCTCTTTCCTTCTAACCACGTAATAATGGATGCCGTCTGCTCCTCCCAACACCAAACTGGCTTGACAACTTAAATGTTGCGGGCAGGGCGGGAAGATTAAGGGCTGATCCCACCAATTTTACTACTTAGTTTGAATAGGTGAAAAGAAACCAGATGAGAAGCATACTGAATGATGTTGAAGAAGAGACTTAATGCTCCCCATAACAAGTTAATCACCATAGTTCTAAAACAGACATTGGTGAGCAGCAGCTTACACTGTTAACCACATGCAACATCTTGTGAACACAACTGTAGTGAAATGTCTCATGCCAGAGGCATTCAAGGCTCTAACTCCTTAATGTCTTGACTAATAGCAGAGAAGATGATAATTGATACGTGATTTCCTTCTGAATAATGTAATTGCACCACTGAGAGGAAGTGCCACTTCCCTCAGGTCATCACAACACGCGGATCCACTTTGCTTGCAAGAATTATAACAAGAATATGCTTGTACCCAAAGGCAGAGCTATGTTTCCAAAAGTTTACACTTCCATAAAATTAAAGAATCAGAACCGAGTGTTACACATGGCGGTTTTAGCATGTAATGTAAAAACATGCTGTGTGTATGTGTAAAAATGGAAACCATGTGTGCTTCCTATAAGTATCCTAGAAATATATTTATTTATTTTAGAGATTTATATCCCGCCTTTCTGTCCAATGAAGGACATTCAGGGCGGCTTACAATTAAAAACATATAAAACCTAAAATATACATATATATAAAAAGACATTAAAAACAATAAAACACAATAAAAAACCTGGATCTCGAATTAAAATACATTTTAAAAACTCCATGCCCCCTGGTGTCAGCATAAAAGGCCTTCCTAAATAAAAAGGTCTTAAGCCCTTGCCGAAAGGACTCTAAAGAGGGAGCTGTCCTCAATTCCAGGGGGAGGGAGTTCCTCAGACGAAGAGCCACCACTGAGAAGGCCCTCTTTCTAGCCGCCATCCCCCTCACCTCCGTTAGTGGCGGCACAGTCAGAAAGGCCCCCTCTGATGCCCTGAGAGGACGGATCAGATTGTATGGAAGGAGGTGATCCCTCAAATACCCCAGACCCGAGCCGTATAGTTTTTAAAAGTAAAAACTAGCACTTTTAATTCAGCCCATAAACAAACTGGCAGCCAGTGTAGCCGCTGAAGCAGCGGCCCAACTGAGTCTACCTGACAAGCCCCAGCAACCACACAGGCTGCGGTGCTCTGCACTAGTTGCAGTTTCTGGACCGTCTTCAAAGGCAGCCCCATGTAGAGCGCATTGCAGTAATCTAATCTGGATGTCACTAGGGCATGGTCACCGTGGCCAGGTCTGAGCGACCCAGGTATGGTCTCAGCTGGCAAATCAGCCGAAGCTGAGCAAAGGCTCCTCTGGCCACCGCTGCTACCTGGGAATCCAGGAGCAGCTGCGGATCCAGGATCACCTGGATTTACATGCCATATACCTGGATATACCATATATCCATATACCTGGATATACAGGATATACATGCCATTTGTATTGCCTACTGCTCTTGGCCGTTAGATGGTAATACTTGGCTATGAAGTACATCTGCAAGGGGACAGATAATCTGAGAATTTTAATTCTCTTTCTCTCCATTTTTATAGTGTTGGAGAGTTCCAGGCAAGAAACGTGGGTCCATTTCCATGAGGGAGAGACTTTTGGCAGTTTTGTGTCATTCTGTTTACTGACATATATGAGTATAAAGTCAAGTGGAATTATCCTCTTCCACTTTTTTTGAATCCTAATTGTGGCAGCTTCTGCTTTGCTTGCTGACAAATGAGCTACTGAAGAAAACGTAGTCAATCTGAGAAGATAGCTTAGACAGCTCTGACCTAAACTCTGCTAGCAAAACCTTACATCCAAGATGGGACTTGAATATACTTCGTTACTTGTAGTCAGTGAGAACCAGAAAGTTGTTGCCAGACATTCAGTTGTTGTTCTGAAATCTCTTTGGCTCAGTTTCCTCTGAAATGGACCAATATGATTTATATAGTACCTAAAACTAAACTATGTTTTGTCAACATGGATACTCCTTATTCATTGACAGATAAGAACATAAAGAAGAGCCCTGCTCACTTTGATCAGAAAGACTCAAATGTAATCCAGCATTTGGTTTCCAGCACTGGCCAGCCACAGGCTTCTATGAAGACTATCAGCGGGGCATATGGGCCATAGTTGTCACCTGCTGCTCCCTCAGCAACTGGCTTTCAGAGATAAGCCACAACTCACCATGGAGGCTCCAGGTAGCCGTCATGACTACTAGCCACTGCCAGACCTATCCCTGCCATGAATTTGTCTAACTCCATTTTCTAGCCATTACCGCATTCTGTGGCAGCAAATTCTACCATTTACTAGTTCTTGCATGAACCTTGTTTTCTCCATTCTGAATCTGCTGCTGGTCAGTTTCACTAGTGAAACAAAGTTCTGCTGTGGGGGGAGGAGGTTTCTCATTCCCCCCTCCCACTCCCTCCCTCCCTCCCTGTGTTGTTGGCAGTCATGTAATAAAACAAGTTCCAGTTGAAACAATGTAGCATTCTCGATGCCACCCCATCATGCATAATTTTTTCCCCTGAAGGAAAAAGCCTCAAATGCTTTAGCTTGTCCTTGCAGGGAAGATACTCCATCCTTTCCAGGGCTAGGATATCTTTTTTGAGAGAAGGTGACTGCACTGCCTTTCCTAAAATGATGCAGCAATCCCAGCCACCTTTAAAGAAAAAAAAAAAACTTTTTAAAACAGCTGCTGTTGCCACCTGGGTTTACTATTATGATAAGATGTGGAACCAAGCCCCTGCCCATTTCTGCAGCTGTGATAGAGGATTGGTTTTGTTGCCTCGCTTGCACTCTGAGTGAGCTACCCAACAGCGGCCATCAGAAGGGCCCCAGGCAGCCACAGAAAGGAAGAAAAACTGCAGGGGAGACCAACTCTGTTGCTCTGTATATGGTTTATTTCAACATTTCAAACATCTTTTCAAAAGAAAAAAAGAAAAAAAAATACTTTAAAAGCAAGTACTGATTTTCTCTCTCTATATATCAAGCATTTCTCCCCCCTGTGGTCTCTGCAGGGGTGATCTTTGAAGAGGAGAGAAAGAGTTGGTGGCAGGGTGTGGAATACTTAAGCACAGGCCTGCAATACCATCCCTGTGCACTAGAGGGGCCTGTTCTCCTTTGGAATAAGCTCTCCTCCTCCTGACCTATAAGCCAGCCAGCCCTGCTGGTTCGACTTTTTTCTTTCTCTGTCCAGTTGCTGATCTAAAAGAACCTCAGCACAATGACAGGCAGCTAAATGTTGATAGGCTGAGAGAAATCTTTGTTAGCCTATTCAGATTTGGGGACAACAGACTTGACAAACCCAGCAGTTCAGCTTACAAATTGGCTTACAAATGCCTCTTGCTAGAATAAAGGAGTTCTTTTCATAAACTCTATTTGAGGTGGGGGGTGGTGGTTAAATATATATATTTTTTCTAACTGAACATATTCAGCCCTCCTTCCTTCATCTTTTCTGTCTAAATGACAAAGTGTCTGTTAGCACCTTAAAAACAAACTCGTGTTTTGGCATCAGCTTCCATGGCCTGATGTCTGCTTCATAACATAGCCCACAAGAACTTCTGTTGAAATAAATGGTCAGTCCTGAAAGTGCTACAGGATTCTGTGTTCCTTTTGCAGCAAGAAACTGACATGGCAACCCCTCTGAAAGTTATTTTTGGATATTATTTGGAAACATTATCCTGAAGGCACAGGACACATTGAGTAGGGAACAAATTCAAGTAGTTTGTTCAAAAGTTATAGCTGGATCCCTGGCTTTACAAAAGCAGTATTGGTGCTGCACCGCTTTGCTTTTCCAGGCTTGGACCCTGTGCCTATCAGAAATTCCACGGGAGCAGATTTCAGCATAATTGTGTATCTGTGCTTGTGAACTGTACCTATTCAAAGTCTGCGGGTAACAAACCTCTAAAGTGGTTAGGGCACCAGAAAAAAGGCTGCCCACCCTGACTGGCTGTTTTGCATTTTGACCTGATAGTAGTTAAGGTATGGGGAGGGGAGTGCACACCTATAGACACCAATCACTTAGTTCTAGGTATGCTAACCATTTATAGTAACAAAGTATCAAAGAGAGGACTTTCAGGATCAACATATGTTTTGCACCAATACAGAAGCTACAATATAGCAGCTTCCAAGTTGGGGGGCTGGCTTTGAAGTGTACTTCAAAGTAGTGGCTTTAACGTGTATTCTGGATGCCACCTTCTCTTTTCCCTTTTTTATACTCCAGCCTAACTTGCCATGCTGATCTCTGACTTGACCATTCTGTTGACAAAAACCACTGAGCAGGAGATCATGGGGAAAACTAGTTCTGTCTGAATGCAGGGAAAACACTCCAGTGACTCCCTTAGTCATTTACAGAGATTATTCAAAATGTTTTCTGATTACAAGGAGCTCTGAAGTCATGACTCTAGTTTGAGAGAGGCTTGTTTGCATTTAAATTTAAATGGGGGTGTCTATTGGGGAAATCAAAAGCTGCTCTTAGCTCTGCTTGTGTCCCCCACTTCTGACTGGCAGAGTCCCACCCCTGCATTTCCCAAATTCATATCACCACCTGCAGAGACCGCTGAAAATAACAGAAGTGCTACTCTAGAATAAACCTTGCAGCAGCATAATTTTCAACAGAGAAAATACAGCATCATATATTTGCGGCCAGTGCAAGAGGCAGACACAATTGTGGCCTACCCTGGAAGCGCAGCAGCTCCAAAGCAATGAGTTGTGCAAAAGGGACAGCGGGCACCAACATGTGGGGTCTGGGGACTTGCGACTAACCTTCCTGTCTCCCCATTGCCCCAAGGTGACCCTTGACCCTGAGGGCGCCTTATTAGGATTATTGCTTTAAGAAGAGATGGCTCTTTCCCTAGAGGAAGATGGACATGTTTTCAAAACACAATGAAAAACATAGATGCCAGCTGGAGCCAGGGTGGCAGGAAGGAGAAGTTTGCTCCATCATCATAGCGCCAGTGGTGGCATCTGAGAAGGAAACTAACAGTGGAAGCAACCACAGAGGGAAATGGAGGAGGGGGCAGGAGGTAAAAAGATTTCTCCCTCAACCACCTGCAAATTCCTGCCAAAACTAACAGGAGACATTAGGGGCCTGCTGGTAAGGAAAAGTGGATGCAATACGAGGCAAATATATTTTGGGAATCGCAGGAGGAGGACAAGATAATTGCAAAGAATCCCACACTCTAAGCTATGAGGGGCTCAAATTGTGGCCTCTTTGCCTGAGACAAGGTGGGTCTGGGGGTGGTGATGATGTTTGCCTTTGACTGCCACTAGGAAAGCTCCTTGTCCCAAAATGGAGGGCACAGTCCAGACATAAAAACTGGACCCTCCCACACAAAGGGAAAAAGTGGTGCCAGCAAAGCACCCTACAGATTTTGGCAAATAAACCCCGAAGATCTGTAACAAACAAATTAGGCAAAAGAATCAACACGTGAATTTGCCTAGTTCAGAATTTTGCCTAGAGACTGTTCTTTTTCCCCATGAGAGATAAACACTTAAAAATTGAGGTACGGGAGGGGGAAGATTGTGTTGACATTGGGAGGGGCAGGGAGTGGGAAGAGGGACTGAGAAAGAAAGTGGATATTCAAGTCCAGAAGAGCCCTAGAAAAGATGGGGTGCAGCAAGAGCAGGGCTGACAGCTCCATCCTTTGTCCAACTTCCCACAAGCAGAAACACTGAGAGCATCTCTGCTTCTTCCCCAATTATTTTTCAAGGTCTTTGTATGAGGCTAGCCTCAGATGTTTGTGTGCTTGAGAAAATGTAAAATACCACCCCTTCTGCTCATTTACGTGAGGCAGAGTCTAGTGGGTTGACTCCTGTGTAAGCCCCACTGAATTGAACAGGAGCTGTGCAAGTGTACACTAGGGCTGAGATCCTATGCACACTTTCCTGAGAGCAAGCCTCACTGAACACAATGGGACTTACTTCTGAGTAAACACGTACAGGATTGTGCTGTAGATTGTATTCGATGGCTCCTCTGGTACCTAAAACTATCATAAAACCAGCAAATGAAAAGAAAAAACCAAAAATGTTCAGGAGAAATCAAGAAATATGTGTAATAACTCAACATGGAACTACCTCAATGAAGCGCAAGGCTAAAGATCATGGATGATTGTTATCATACACAGATTGTGTGCTTATCATCTGATGACCCCCCTTCCCTTGTAATAGAGTGCCTGCCCCTTTAAAAAACAGGCATATTGATATGGAAGAGAGGCAAAGCGAACAGTCATTCTGGCTGTAGCAGGAGAAGGTGCCTCTCACCTGCCATTCCCATAGCTCAGTTGCTCATGCCATATATTGGATTTGTAATCAAAGCAGCTGCCATGGGGCTGGGTAATTCCCCACCCCCACCCTGCTTCATCCGCCATGGAAGTATACGGATATTTGGTTCATGCGCAAAGCAACTCCTCTTTGACCACCCCACACTATTAAGAGGCAGCAGCTGGTGGGAGAGCATGTGGGGGGTGGGTAGGTAGGGATGGAACCCCACAGAGGAGTGGAAGGATTTGCAGTCCTTTGGGACAACAACGTGCACAGTCCCGGGCGCCAATGTGTCCCTACGCCCGGGACTCTTTTTTTGTATTGGGTTTATTACCCAGAAGTGCATCAATTTCTTGGACAACTTGAGATGTCAATTGGGTTAGAACCTGTGAAGAGAAAAGGAGAAGGGAGTGAAATTAATTTAAATGATTCATGTCAGTCAGAAGAAAATTAGGAGGTCTTTCTTCTCTTTCACTGGACCACATACATCCCACTATATATTGCATAAGTAAGTACCAGTAGACAAGGGCTTTTTCAGTGTTATCTCTACAGCCTTGGAATTCATTTCTCAAAGAGATTCAAACAATCCCCTCATTTGATGTGTTTTCTAAGAAAACAGTAAATTGTCAACAATTGCAGGGAGATCCTTCCCGGACCCCCCCCCCCCAAGGATAACAAATTCTGTGGATAATGAAATTGTGGGTGGCCTGTGTCAAGCCGCCATTATTACTTGGGGGTCATGTCTGGCCCTCCGGAGGTCACTCGTAGCCTGACAGAAGCCTCTCGGATGCGACTAGAAGGCACATTTGATTTGCACTAGCAAGCCAGAAATGTCTTCCAGTCGCATCTGGTAGGCCTTCTGAGGCACGGGGAGGTTGCATGCGGCCTCCCTGCACCTCAAAACCTCTGGATGCAACCAGACGTTGCCAGCCCAAACCAGAAGTGCTTTCCAGCCACATCCAGGAGGTCCTCGAGCACTCCAGCATCCATGGATATTCAAATCTGTGGATGCCAAGCCCAGGATAAGGAGGGCCCACTGCAGGTATATTTAAACCTTAACATCTATTTCACTTACAGTGTTGATAAGTTTTTTTAATACATTCACTGGAAGAAATCATGTCCATTCTTGACCCAAATTCTCTCCCCCACCTGTATCCTTTTCTCCCTTCAGCCACTGGTTTTCCAAGCTGTCATTCCACCATTCTAAACCCTCTATACCAGGGGTGCTCAATACATCGATCGCGATCCACTGGTTGATCGCGAGGCAAAATGAGTCGATTGCAGGCTTCTCTCCCGTCCACGCATCCCTGGGAGTGAGCCCCGCCCTGGGAGTAATGCTCCCTGGGAATGACGCATCCCTGGGAGTGAGGCTCCCTGGGAGTGAGCTCCTGTCCACGCATCCCTGGGAGTGAGCCCCGTTAACTCTACTGGGGCTGACTTGTGAGTAGACCTGGAGAGGAGCCGCTGGCAGGCTTCTCTCCCGACCACACATCCCTGGGAGTGAGCCCCATTAACTCTACTGGGGCTGACTTACCTTTCCCCTGTTTTTGCATGGAGATCTGCCCCCCCCAACTTCCATCTGTTGGTTCTGTGTGCAAGGGGTTTTGCACTGGTCTTGCTGTGATGTCTATATAGAGATCTTCCCTCCCCCACACCTTTCCCCTGTTTTTGCACTGGTCTGTATAGAGATCTGCTCCCCCCCCCCCTTGTATTGGAATTGAGGAAGATCTGGTGAGGAGGTAGATGTGGTGTCAGCAGTGGCCCCTTTAAGGGTAAGGCCTGGGCATCCAGCAGAGTGTGCTGCACAGCTGCAGCCACTTGAAGGCAATAGGGCCCTCAGGGATATAAGAGCACCTGAGGCAGGAAGGGCTCCACTTATTTATGTGAGTCAGCCTTTTCCTAGATGAAGATCATTAAGTCCAAGTACCATTCCACCATGACTGATGAACATTTGGAAGTGTGCTTGAGGCTGGCTGTCAGCAGCTACTGTCCAGTCTATGCATCCTTGGCTGATTCACTTCAGTGCAAGTCATCAAAGTAAACTCAAGTAATTACAAAAAATGTTTATAGTTAATTATGTTGTGTTGTGCAATATTGGCTCATGTGGTTATGCAAGGTACACCAACATACATTGTACACATAAATGTTAAATGTTATGATGGCGCGAACATTGTAAAAAAACTCTGGTAGATCTCCAGGCCTTGCTGGGTTTCAAAGTAGCTCTCAAGCCAAAAAAGTGTGAGCACCCCTGCTCTATACCCTCATCAGCAGGCAATGTCACATTACATAAATATGCATAACAAGACACCCAAAAGGTTTGTCCACTTTGCGCTACAGCTTGCAGCCCCCTGCCTCACCTGAATGGATCCCAAGTTCTCAATGAGCTGTTCGGCACTGGAGACCCCGAGAAGAACTGAACTGACACCCTCTGAACGGAGACACCAGGCTGGGGTGAGGGAAAAGAGATTGTGTGAGAAACAAAAGTTATTTCTAATCGTCATCTAGTGGAATTCACAACAGAAATTTGTGGCCCTAAACAAAATTAATTTTAATTCAAGGCAGAAAGGAAGAGTTGAATATCTAAGCAGAGAAACTCATCCACCCTTTACTGGAAAACCAATGGCAAAGAAATGGGGTTATATTTATGAAATAAGAGTTGAAAGGGAGTCAAAGACTTTCTAGGCCAAATCCTGCCTTTTGCCCCAAGTCAGTACCATCAATCATGGTGCAACTGTGCCCCAAGCAGAGAAATGGAATATCCAGAAATGGTTGAAGGTATCTCATACAACAGACAAATACCTCCCAAACTGCCACAAATCAGTTGTGGAACTATGCCAGCAGTTACCACCTCATCCCGACCCACCTGCCAAAACATCTCCAGAAGCATTTAAACAGGTAGCCCTTCTTGCACATCCAAAATTCTGCCCTGGCTGTCGGAGTTTGACAGCCCAATCCCATGGAACATCCCCCCCATGCTGACACAGCACCGCCAGCACAGCTTGTGCTGCATCCTGTGGGGAACAGAGCAGTCTGGAGGTCTTCTCGAGGTAAGGGAACATTTGTCCCCTTGCCCAGGAGAAAGCCACAGCAATTGATCTTTTGGACCTAAGCCTGCTAATTCACTGGCGCACATTCAAGTGGATCCATGTTGGTGGATGTTGCCTGGGAAGGGGGATAGGATATTGTACACACCAGGAGAAGGGAAGTATCCCACACTCACCAGATGGAAAAGGAGGGACTGGGACATGCCAGTTATCATGTGGCTGGTCAGATGCTAAAAGTATTGTCCAAACCAGCTCTCTAGCAATAAAACACAGCCAGATCTTTAACATACATTTATTCAAGTCCAGTCAATGGTTTTGGAACTCACATTCAAGCCTAAATAGCAGGGCTCCCTCGAGCACTGCTTCTATGATATTGATTGCTTGCATCCAAGGCGAGATCTGCTATTTATACAACAAAGTCCCAAGATGTGACTGCTTCTGGCCTGCTCTTACTAGACTGCCCCCATGTGCCACATCTACTGCCCCTCACCAATGGCTAGCTGTGCCACTGTGCATCCCAGGCGCTCTGCAATGGGGTGGAGCTCTTTCACTTTTGCCTGCTGTTTCTTTCCATCTTCGCTCTGCAGTTTCTCTTTCAGCCACTGGTATCCCTGGGGTGGGAACAAGAGAAAGCAACATGGTATGGGAGAGACCTTTGGCATTAAGGAGCAGTGAACTACTAATACCTCTTAGGAGTGTATCTGAGAGTCAGTTAAGGACTCAGCAGTTTTTGGGAGGGGGAAATAAAAAGGGGACAGAGACATAGGTGAACAAAATATTTTTGTTGGGATGTAAAAGGGAGAAGCTGGATTTCTTAGGGGATTAACAGCTTAATCTGAAACCCATAACTGATTTCCAGTTTGGAGCATGTGAAGTAGTAGCAGGGAAAAGGGACCTCCAAGCATGTGCAGAAAGCCCTCCAAGTAAAAGCACAACAAACAGCCAACCATCTTCGTGAGACTGCTAGGATAAAGTCTTCTAGGACAGGACTTCTAAGGCTGCAATCCTATACACCCGTGGTTTTCAAACTCTCTGGAAGTTTGGAAACTGCAGTAAGTCCTTGCAGGGGAGGGGAAGGAGGCAGTGACGCAATCCCCAGGACATGCATAGGATTGTGCTGTAAGTTGGGTACCAGCAACTCTTTCTTGACTAAGTATTTGTGTAGTGGTTTCTAAGCTCACACAGGACATGTATCCTCATGATGTCCTTGCAATAACTCTATACAGCGAGTAAGAATCATCATCGATGCGATATTACAGCAAGGGAAGAGCTGAGGTTGGGAGGAAGCAGCCTTCCTAAAGTCCCATGGTGACAATTCATGGCAAGAGTCTGGGCTTCACCCAGATGAAGGCGTGATTCACAGATCACCACTGGGAGTCAGTGAAACGTTTCAAGGGGGCATTTTGGGGGAAAGATGCAAAAATACAGTAACCCCCCCTCCCGGAAGGAGGCTGTACATGTGGGTCTCTGTTCATAGAAGGGATGTGTCTGTTCTACTTCACCATGACACTGGAGATCATTGATGAAAGTGAGGGGAACCCTTACCTTCATCGTGGCACGGCAGTTCTCGGGAACCCGTTCCTCGTATTTTCCGGTAATGAGTCCACAGGCCAGTGGGGACCAGGTTATGGCTCCCACCCCTAATAGGACAAACAAGTCAGAGACTGGCAATAAGAAAAAAACATTGTAATGCGGAGAATACACGACCCTCAAGACATCCTAACTCGCAGTCTGTGCCTCCGTTTCGCCTTTATACACCTGCCACTGCCCAACTTTCTTCCTTTGATCCACCCTGACTGGCCTCCTGATTGGCGAGTGCCAGGGTTGGGACTCCCTCCCCACTTCTCTCTTCCTGCATTTTCAGATGCATTTTGAGATGGGTTCTGAAACACGTCCTATGCCAAAGACGTTTGGTGTGTGATTTTCTTTCTGCTGTTTAAAATGGTTTTGCTGCTGCAGACTTTTTTCAGCATGGCATTTTTAATATTAGTTTTAATATTATTCAAACTCTTATTCTTTGATGCTTGTACGCCATAGATTCTCCTCCTCCCTGGATTGGAAGGGGACAGAGCAGAGGTGCTGAGAAGAGAAGACCCTGAGGCGTCTGATGATTGAGACATACAAAATCATGCAGGGGATGGACAGAGTGGATAGAGAGGCGCTCTTTTCCCTCTCGCATAACACCAGAACCAGGGGACATGCACGAAAGTTGACTGTTAGGACAGTTAGGACAGACAGAAGAAAATATTTCTTTACTCAGTGTGTGGTTGGTCTGTGGAACTCCTTGCCACAGGATGTGGTGATGGCATCTTGCCTGGATGCTTTTAAGAGGGGATTGGACAAATTTCTGGAGGAAAAGTTCATTATGGGTTACAAGTCATAGTAGGTATATGCAAGCTCTTGGTTTTAGAGGCAGGCTGCCTCTGATTGCCAGATGCAGGAGAGGGCACCGGGATGCAGGTTGTGTCTGTTGTCTTGTGTCCTCCCTGGGGCATTTGATAGGCCACTGTGAGATACAGGAAGCTGGACTAGATGGGCCTTGGGCTTGATCCAGCAGGGCTCTTCTTATGTTCTTATGAGAGGAGTGGGCTAGAACCCTGGAGGAGCAGAAGTGGGCTCCTCACCAGATCAGGGGGCAACATATGGCATGCCACCTCAGGCGCAAGGAGGTCTTGGGCCAACCCTGGAGTCAGCGATAAATTGAAGTGAATAAACAAATCAATAGTTCTCAGATGTCTAAACCGAGCTGTATATGGTGTTTTGGTGCCCCCCCCCGCCCCCAAAGGTCACTCCCCCATCTCTTCTGGGACTCCCAGGGCCCCTTCTCCAATCCCTCTTCATACCAATCTTGTGGTACAACTCTGGAAGCTGAGTCTCCACCTTCTCTCGCTGGAACATGTGGTATTCAGCCTGCTCACAGACAGGGGGGATGAGGTTGAACTGCCGGGCCACTGAGTATGCCTCCTAGTTTGGGAGAGGGAGGCAAGAGTCAGGAATCCTATGTCAGGACTCTGCCCTGAGTAAACAGTCCCATCCAACCCAACCCCAATCCTCAATTTACCATGATTTCCATGGCACTCCAGCGAGAGGTGCCCCAGTACATGGCCATTCCCTGGTTGATCACATAAGTCATGGCTCGGACAATCTCTGAGGATGAGAAAGGGAAGGTGGGAAAAGGAGCAGTTTGCAACCCTTCCTCCTCGGAACTTTACCCTTGTTTTATGAAATACAGCTCTCCAAGGCCATCTTTGCTGTTAACTCTAAAATCGTTGCTTGAGTGCATAACAGCTGTGTACTTTCTCAGCACATTTTCACAATAAAACCTGCTAGCTAGGTCCTTCTCTTTTTTTAAAAGAAAATATACCACTGCCTCAGACATATTATTTATCTTTTTATATTGGCAACCTTCAGTCTCGAAAGACTCTGGTATCGCGCTCTGAAAGGTGGTTCTGGCACAGCGTCTAGTGCGGCTGAAAAGGCCAATCCGGGAGTGACAATCCCTTCCACACCGGGAGCAAGTGCAGTCTGTCCCTGGTCTGTCTCCCTGGCTATGGGCCTTCCTTCTTTGCCTCTTAGCCTCAGTCTGTTGGCCAAGTGTCTCTTCAAACTGGGAAAGGCCATGTTGCACAGCCTGCCTCCAAGCGGGCCGCTCAGAGGCCAGGGTTTCCCACCTGTTGAGGTCCACTCCTAAGGCCTTCAGATCCCTCTTGCAGATGTCCTTGTATCGCAGCTGTGGTCTACCTGTAGGGCGCTTTCCTTGCACGAGTTCTCCATAGAGGAGATTCTTTGGGATCCGGCCATCATCCATTCTCACGACATGACCGAGCCAACGCAGGCGTCTCTGTTTCAGCAGTGTATACATGCTAGGGATTCCAGCACGTTCCAGGACTGTGTTGTTAGGAACTTTGTCCTGCCAGGTGATGCCGAGAATGCGTCGGAGGCAGCGCATGTGGAATTTTTAGACAATTTAATTAAAAGGAAATAGATGGAGAATCAGGGTTTTTATGAAAGTCATTTTGCCTTCTTCCTTCATCTCCTCTAAACTGCAACCCAAGTTCAGCTGCAGGTGTACACATCACTAGGTAACACACAAATGCAAGCACAAGAGCTTTTGCAGTTACAATAAACACCACATACACAATAGCTACCAACATTATCACCAGCCCCTGCTCCTGTGCCTTTAACTGCAGCTTGATCTCCAAATATTAGCAGCTGGTAATACTCATCTCCATACTGTGAAAAGCTTCACTGTCCAATTTCTGTATGTGAAGCTACTGTTAAAGGCACAGAACATGCCAGGCAGGTGCATTCTGGTCAGTTGGCAACACTTAACAAACACAAGCACAACCACACACCTTTTAATAAAGCAGGGCACGAAAACATGCAAAAACAACTCAACTATATTTTTTATATAGCCTTCCCAATTGCAGGGTCTACAGTGGGATCTCTATAGGTCTGGGAAAGTAATGAAAGGTTCCCCCCCTTTCGGGGGCTAAGTCAGGACCAAACTAGACGAGGAAAATGCAGTATTGCACCTTCCATCTCTCTCTCTCTCTCTCTCTCTCTTTAAATATCATATGTGGGGGGAAGACAGGACCATGGTGTGGGGGTTGGGCAATGGTTGACTCTCCCATGCTATCCCCACCCCTGACTTCTATTTACGTCTACATATTTTCCCTTCCTAGGGTAAGTAATAGCTTTGGGAAGGGGTGGGATTTTCTTGGGAAAATGGCACAGAAGGGAAGGATTATCCCCCCCTTCCCCTTACAATACAAGTCAGGGCTATCACCCCTCTTAAAACTGTTATTTTAAAAGAATCAAGTTGGAGAAAGAAATGTGCTCAAACATCTCATCTAGTTTGGCCCTCAGTAATATAAGAGGAGGGCTGTACTGGCAGGGTTAGAAGGCTCTGGTGATGCCATTTCAGAAGGGAGGACACTATAGGGTGCAAGGAGGAGCACTGGGTTTGGAGGGCTCAGCATACCTCTTCAACAGGCCAACCTGAACTCTTTCTCTCTTTTTTTGGGGGGGGGGGGGCGGGAACTGCCTCTCCAGTCACCTTGCAACAGACCCCAACCTTCTCCCTCTGATTCTTCCTCACAGCCATACAACATGCTGAACTAGGCACCCTCACTGCATTTTCATTGTTTTTGTAACTTAAATAGTGTGTGTGTGTGTGCGTGGGGGGGGGGGAGTTTATGATCAGGACTGTGACACAAGGGGAAGGGGATTTAGCCTTCTCCTATCAAACCACCACCCTGAATACCATCCCCGGCGGTATTTGTTTGCCTTGGGAAGGAAGCTGAGATTCAGATCAGTGCCCCTCTACTGCACCTCCAGAAAACGCACACCTAGCAGCCCTTGGTTCTCCCAAAGAGAACCCCTCTCTTGCACCTTGTCCTTCCTTTCCTCTCCCGTGCAAACGGTTTACAGCCCTGAGTCCCTTAACCGATTCACCAAATTAAGCAAAAAAGTTTGTCCCAATTAATTGGTTTTTAAAAAAATCACTTTCTGGTGACTCCAGCTTTATGGGCCGCTGTGAGATGCAGGAAGCCGGACTAGATGGGCCTATGGCCTGATCCAGTGGGGCTGTTCTTATGTTCTTAGTAGCCTTATTGGCTAGTGAGGCCCTCATCTCAAGGTTGGTCCCAGAAAGTGGTGCTTGGGACCATGGCCCTTGGCTTATGGCTGCGGTTTTCAAACTCTCCGGGAGTTTGAAACCCGCAGTAAGTCTTGGCAGGGGTGAGGGGGAGGCAGCAGGGGCAAGGCGAAGGCAGCGACGCGATCCCCAGGATCACGTCACTCAGGGGGCTGCAGGGACTGGGTTGCACTCACCAGTCCATGCAGCAGCCGTCCCTGTGTGCGGGGAGCCCTGCGCAAGTGCCTGCAGGGCGCCCCAGGGCAGGAAAAGGGAGAGTGAAAGAGCAACTGCAGAGTTTGTGGGTGCTCCTAGGACCAAGACCACCCTCGGTGCGCAGGTGGTGATGGTTGGCAGAAGTGCCTTCTGCCAACTTCAACTGATTCATCAGCTGAGGCCCTACCTGGAGCAGTAGGACTTTGCCACAGCTGGCCACGCAATAACTGCATCCAGATCGGGCTATTGTAGCGTGGTTTACGTGGGGCTGGTGGGAAGCTTCAAACTGGCACAAAATGCCACTGCCAGATTACTGGGAGGGGAGACAAGCCAGTGACATCTGTTTTGCATCAACGCCACTGTCCAGTTCGTTTCCGGGCTCAGTTCACAATGCTGGTCTTGGCCTCAACAGCTTGATCCCAGGCACCCCAATGGGGCTTTGAATCCTGGCCCAATCTGCCTGGCCCTTGCAATTGTCTACTGAGGCCCTGAACCAGCTACCAACAGAGGTCTGCCTGGTGGGAACCAGAGACTGGGCTTTCCTGGTGGTTACCTCACCGGTGCTAAGCTCTCCCTCAGGGGATCCAAACAGCCCCTTGCTCATGGTGGTCCAGACAAGGTGAAATGCCTTTTTTATAAGCCTTCGGGAGGCTGCAAGGAGCAGTGGTGCCATTAGGCCAGGAGTCGGCAACCTACAGCTCGTGGGCCAGATCTGGCCCGCAAACTCATCCAGCCCACTGTCTGCAGCCTGTTGCCAGCCAACTAGTACTTTTACTCAGGAAGTGCCAGCGGTGGCAGCAGCACAGGGACTTCGTGAGCCTGGACAGGCGGTTCTGCCGCTCTCTGTCTCATGCACAGCAAATGGGGTGGGAGGCTTTGCCTCCTAAGTCGAGCTCTGTGCAGCCACTTCCAGGACCTCAGCACTTGGAAGTTCGCTGCATTTAGAATTAGGGCTTTGTATTGGCGACCTTCAGTCTCGAAAGACTATGGTATCGCGCTCTGAAAGGTGGTTCTGGCACAGCGTCTAGTGTGGCTGAAAAGGCCAATTCGGGAGTGACAATCCCTTCCACACTGGGAGCAAGTGTAGTGTGTCCCTGGTCTGTCCCCATGGCTATGGGCCTTCCTTCTTTGCCTCTTTGCCTCAGACTGTCGGCCAAGTGTCTCTTCAAACTGGGAAAGGCCATGCTGCACAGCCTGCCTCCAAGCGGGCCGCTCAGAGGCCAGGGTTTCCCACCTGTTGAGATCCACTCCTAAGGCCTTCAGATCCCTCTTGCAGATGTCCTTGTATTGCAGCTGTGGTCTACCTGTAGGGCGCTTTCCTTGCACGAGTTCTCCATAGAGGAGATCCTCTGGGATCTGCCCATCATCCATTCTCACGACATGACCGAGCCAACGCAGGCGTCTCTGTTTCAGCAGTGCATACATGCTAGGGATTCCAGCACGTTCCAGGACTGTGTTAGGGCTAACAGATGTATATTAACTTGTCTTTATTACCCACCACTTTGAGTTTTTAGGAAGGGTGTATTAAAATATTACAAATAAAAGCAACAAGGCTACAGGTGGGAAGCCCCCCCCTTGGAAAAGGCCTCCCCCTTCTCTGGCTCAGGGGAAGGAATGCCTGCTGCGTGCAACACAGGCAGGCAGCCTTGGAAAACAAGGAATGTAGGATTCTTGCTTCAGAGCCATTGTTTCAGTCAAATGCAATCAGTCCTATAATTGGTTAACAGCACAAGGCTAAACATGTGTCCTCAAAAGTAAGTCCCATGGTAGTCAATGCAGCTTCCAAATGAATGTGCACAGGACTGTAGCCAAAAGTTATTTAACTGAATGAAAATCCTAATGTATGTATGACTGCATGTGTGAGTGAACGTATCTCTCATGTGAGTATGGGAGTGCCTACACGAGGGGGTGCACGTATTCTCCCTAAGTCTTGCCTGCCTGTTCAGGGCTCAAGAGGTATGGGGCTCAGGTCTCTCAGGCATGGGATCTGCAGGTGGAGGAAGCAAAGAGGAGAGAGGTTGAGAGGAGGGAAGTCTGCAGTACCTTCCAGCAAGAGCAATCGGAAGTTCGGGTCACATTCTGCGGGTGGGGGGAAAGGAGAGAACTGATGAGTCAAGGTCAAACTTTGGGAGAAAGCCCAGTACAAGAGAACTGGACTTAAGGTCTGGGGTGGTCTGTTACAGGCTCTCAGTCAAGCCTTGGGCAAGTCACACACTCAGCCTCAATATTACTCCTGAAAACAGGGCATTGGAGGTGGCCATCCTCAAAGGGTTGTTGTGAAGGCCAACGCTAGAATCAAACTGCTGTGTCTAAATAAGAGTGGCACATGCATCAGAGAGAGCAAAAGTGACAGGTATTTTGAGGCCTTCCTGCCACAATGTGTGTGTCCTGGGGTAGCAGCCCCTGAATTCTGAGAGGGGTTTTGAAAGACCTTTCTATCTTGTATGCAGGTGGCCAAAGGTCACCGGTTGCTTGCTAAAAGGGGCAGGGCTTGCTTTCCCCCAGACAGAGGTTGCAGAGGCAACTGTGCCTTGCCCTTAACCCCCTGCAGCACCGGGAAGGGGGGGTTAACTGACCTTCCATAGGGCTATTGGCATCCATCCGGTTTGCAAAGACAATGTCCACGTACTCCAGCTGAAGTCTCTGCAATGAACCCTTCAGCCCTACAAAGGTCAGGGGAAGGAAAGCATCAGCCCAAGACCCCAGCCTCATTAGACACAGCCCTGGAACTGCTTAGAGACAGCCCACTGCACTGCAGAAGTCCCCAACCATTTCCTCTCCAATCTTCAAGTTTGCCCACTTTCCTCTTTATAAGTCTCCCCATTATACGGTTTAAGGCTGCACATTTTCTGTGGAACCAGACCTAAAAGTTCCTTATTGGTGTCCTTTACTGCTATAGCGCCTCCCACATATCTCCTTGGTCCACCAAACTCTTAAAGGGACATCACTTTACATTATGGTATTATCAATTTTGATGTTGTTGTTGTCATTAGTTCAAATAATTGGGAGAGTCACCCCCCCAAACCCCCCCCCCCACTTCACTTCTCTTCCTCAGCATCCAGTGCTGCTGGAGGCTTCCTGTAATGGCTGTGGAAGGGGTGCTCAGCCATTGGAGGAGGAGGTTGTAGTGGCAGTGGACACTGTGGAGGGCTCCTCTCTCTCCCTTGGCATCCAGCAGCACTCCTCTAATGGCCAGCAGAAGGAATGCTGCAAGATGAGGGTGTCCCTGTGCCCATTAGCAGAACGGGTGGTGCTGGACCCCAGGGAAAGAGGCAAGCCCCCTAATCCCTCCCTGCTTCACTTACTGTTTCCTATAACAGCCACAGAGGGAGCTCCTGGCTTCCATTATCCCCTCCACTGGCCATAGGAAGCTGAGCTCAGCTCACCCCATCCTCCTCTGCATGCTATAGTGGGAAGAGGGAGCCAAACTAGACTCCATGGAGGCAACAAGCTGAAGGAGGTAGCAAATGGGCACGGGGTCCCCCAATAACTCTTCACCGCCTCCATTTTGCTGCCTGGCACAACTCTGTCAATTCAGAGATAGGCCAGGATGCTTCTTGCAGGGGCAACCTGTGCATGCTCAGGATGGCATGCCACTCTACATACAGTCCCTTTACCTACCTTATTCCGTGATATCTAGTGGAAGAAAATTTCCCTCTTTTAAGTCAAGTGAAAGGCATGGGTGTGTAGATGGTTCCACTGACCCGTTTGCCATATTTCTTATGGAGGAAAATTTCTCTTTATAAATTGCTGAACCCCTACCCTTGCTGCTGGCGTATTCCCCAATCCTCAATACCGCCCTCCTTATGCCACCCCGCTGATAATCACCCAATCTGCCCACACCTCAGGATGCCAATCTAGCCCTGCCTGGGCTATGCAACCATCCTTCATGCAACCTGCCTATCTCCCCAAATCTCCAGTTCCTGCCACATTCCATCTTACCCTCAATTATGTGTTTCCGAGACAATCCTCTTTCTGTTTCAGCCCTTTGAAGAGAAAAGAAATGGGGTGGAGGGAGTTGAAGGCTTGGCCCACCCCACCCCATGGAGCCCCTTCCCTGCTTTCGTGACTAGGAATTGTGGTTTTTCACCATTCACCTTCTCCACTGATGCCAGCTGGATCTGGGGCAGTCAGTGCACCCAAGAAGAAGACTGAGCCATCGGAGGCCCCTTCTGCCAAACAAGCCCACAGCCACAGCCAGCCCTCATCTGGAGAGAGTTGGAGGCCTCTGCCCTTAGAGGCCACTAGCCACTGACAGACGTCTCCTCTTCGTTTGCCTAAATCTCTGCACCTCTTGTACCAGCGGGTTCTAGAGACCAATTCTGCCTTGTGTTATGAACTGCCTGTACAGAATCTACTGCCGGTTCAGGGAAACTCGTGACATACAAGGTCCAGGCTGCAGCCCACCACATACCATAATGAAAGACAAGAGTGTCCCTATTCACACACAAAGGACATGTCCCTTGCCACCACCTTATTGTGGCAAGGTCCACACAGCTTGGATTAAATGCAAATGCTGGAACTTGGGCATCTCCTCAACCCTCTTCCTAAAATGCACTCCAAACATAAGCAATCAATGCTCCCATCCTGGAACAAGGCAACATCAGACACCCCTATCCCCCTGCCCTGCACTCAGCAGTCTCCCCTCCTTACCTCCCTGCCCGTTCAGGATCCCCCAAGTACTTACTGGCCTCCCCAGTAGATCTTTGTGGTGACAACGTAGCTCGAGCGCCTGAGGGAGCAAAGGAGAGGAGTGTGAGACGGAGTGTGAGGAGTGTGAGACGTCCCTTGGTGGGACGGGGCAGGAGAAGAGGGAGAGGAAGGTCACCCAACAGTGAGAGGAAGGGGAGAGGGCTAAGGGTGTTTACCTCCATCCTTTGCTCCTCAGAATATTTCCCAAAGTTTTTTCTGCTCTGGAGAATGAAAACAAGTCAAAAGAATAAGAAACAGGACAGACTCACCAGTGAGGAATCCCAGTGTCAATCAAACATCACTGTGCCCAAGAGCAAGAAAAAGGCAGGACTCTTAGGGGGCCGCCTTGGCTGAAGCAGCCACTTTAAGGCAGCGGCAGACCCACAAGAGATGTCCCACCTCCCACCTCTGTCGCCAGCAATATGGATGCTGTGGAGCAGCTGGGAGCAGCAGCAGGGCGAGCTGGGTCTCCTCACTTGCCTCACTCCTCACTGCACAAGTGAGGCAGGGTCACTCCACCTTCTCCTTGCCTGCCAAGCAAGAAGGGGTGGAGGGAGAGCACCCCCTTGAGAGCTGCAAAGAACTATTAGGGGCACAGAAAGGGTGGCAGCAGTCGTTTTGGGTGGGGCCCTTGGGTTTGCTACCCATTCCTCAGAAGCAAGTCAAAGGTTTGGCGGATGGACATACTTGCCAGAGGCATAGACCTCAGCCGTGTCAAAGAGGTTGATCCCATTGTCATAAGCAATCGTGAGCACATTCTCTGCCATCTAGAGGAACAGGGAGAGAGAGAGAGATGCATCAGCCAGTGGAGATGGTGGCAAAACCACTTCCAGTGGGGTTGCCAGCTTCTGCACTGGCCCCGCTCCTGTGCCTTTCATAGTCACTGGACATGCAGCAATGAAGCAAGAGAAGCCTTCCTTGACATGGAAATGAATGATAAGCAGCTGAATTGCTGCCTGTTGGGCTGCTCTTAGAGGCGCAGGAGAGAGAACCAGCTGGCTAATCCCTACCTCCCATTTCATCTTGCCTTTCCACTTGTTACACCAGGGATAGTTCTTACTTCCTGTCCCTGGCACATTTTGGTGCTCATTGTGTCTCCACGTTTGCTTTTGGAGACGGGCACCATGTTAACATTTTATTGGTGAGGGTTGCCAGCCGTATCATCCGTCAGGGCTTGGCTACCTCCCCAGAGAGTCCCCAGTAGCGGAACGGGTGGATCCTCCCTCTAGTGCGCATGTAAGCAAATGCAGGCACAAGAAGCGTGAGGCACCAGGCAGTGGGCAGCTGCCAATGGCGCTGGCCCACTTGGGAGACGGAGAAAATGAGAAAGCCCCCCCCCCAGGACTCACATGCCAGCTCAGGTACTAGAGAGGCTCAGGATGCTGATGCAGGTCTTTGATGACACTTTGTAGGGTGGCAACATTTTTCTGGTTTCCCAAACCACCACCTTCTGGGTGTTCGAATGAGCAGAGAGTGGATCATTGCAGGGATCAGTAAACAAGACCCAAAGGCTCCTCATCCTTGCTGGGTGAAGCTGGCAAGCAAGCCCTGGACTGAAAGCTGGGCTGTTCCACTCAGGGGAAAGGAACATTTCTCAGTGCCTGCTCAAGCCCCCGCTTTGCAGCCAGAAGGTCCCAGGCGCAGATCCTGGCAGCACCTCTAGGCAGGGCAGAGAACAATTCCTGCCTGGAACCCTGCAGAGCTAGATAGCCCAGGGTCTGACTCAGCAGAGGGCAGCTGCTGCTCACCCCTGCCCAACACTGGAACTCAATCACAGCATCACCCCGTGGTGAGGCTGCAATGGGCTTTCCTTGCGTTGACATATCATGTGAGGCGTGGCCTCTGCCCACTGATTTCTCTTCCATCCACCTGCATTTGCTGCCTTCCACTGAACCAGGCTCCAGCCTGCCTCGTTTAGCATTGTCTATGCTGCAGGTGTGGAAGAGCCTTTCCCAGACCTGCTCAGAGATGCTGCCAGGGATCGAGCAAGACCTTCTGCATACCAAGCAGTGCACGTGTTCCTCCTTTTAGCTGGGGCTCTTTCCACATAAGGAACACCTCAAAAATACATCTCAGTGTCACATATGACAGCAACCATAGGTCTGCCTATGCCCCCTGCAGTTTTAAAGGGGTTTCACTGACTGTGCCACTCTCTCAAGCCACCTGGGAATTGTCACTCTTCGGGTAGGGGCCCTGCAGACTTCCAACAGGCATCCAGCATCTGGGGTTGGGCAAGGTGGTGGCAGAGAACGTGCATTGTGTTTTTGCGCCACACTTCCTCACAACAACCCTGAGAGGTAGACTGGGTGCAGAGAAAATGGCCCATGGCTGAACTCAGGTTTCCCCCTTCCGAGTCAGATGTGCCAACCAACAAAGCGGCAGTCTTAGTGGTTTAAACTCTGTGACATATAGACAAGCCCTGTGTGGGGACAGAAGTGGATGGGCAAGCAGGTGGACGATGGCCAATACTTACCTCATCTGAAATCTGGGACCCAAAAGTCACCCATGTACCTGCAGGGAGAAACAAAACCATGAGATGGAGCCATAGCTTGCAACCAGACTGCGCCTCGTACAGTCCCCGAATTCCAGTGCGAGGGTCCCTCATGCAGAGGGACAGAGCAGAGTCTGAAGGACTGCAGACGGCATCAGACAGGTGCATGCCCTTATGGGCTGGCAGTAAAAAGCACCTCTGAGCATGCTCAAACTATCCCCCTTTGCACAGTACAGCCAAAAGGCCACACACACTTGCACTGCCAGCCCCCCTCTCTGTATTCTCTGGGGAACTTACCAAGGCCAAGGCAGGAGACACGGAGCCCTGATTTGCCCAGGTTCCTGTGGGGAGAAAGCAAGCTTCAAGCTCTGGCAGACTGGAGTCCCTCAGCATCCAACAACACCTCCATCTACAGTTTCACGTAACCAATGCAGGGTTTAGCCTCAGGGAGGGATTGATGCAGGCTCTGCCCCAAAGGCCTTACAGTCCACATCAAACAGATGATGCCACAAGGGCAGCGTATCCAACATTTCACAGGAGGAACATTTTTTTCCATTTTATATCACACTTATGTTTAATTTCATTCTTCCTCTGGCAAGCTAAGGACACATCTGCCTTCTCCTCCACACCCCATTTCATCCTCTCACAAATCTTGTGAGAAAGAGACAGAGTAGTCTCAAGGTAACCCAGCAAGCTTCAGGGCTGAAGAGGGGATTTGAATCCAGAGCTTTGTGGCCTGAGCTTAGAGTAATACCCTACCTAGGAGATATATGCCATCCAAACAGTGCTGCGCTTCTTCAAGGACTTGAGGCAGGCAGAGGCGTAGCTAGAGGGGGTGCAAAGCACTAAGTTTTGCAGGGAGCCTCACTGCAGCGTGCAAGAGGCTCCTCACCCTTGGAGACGTTCCAGGCAGGGAGGGGGAACGGAGGCATACACCTCGGTTTTGCTCCTCCTGCTTAGAATGGCTCTGAAGGGGAAGGTCCCCTTGCACACCACACTGAAGCTCCCTGCAAACTGAGTGCTTTGCACCCCCTCCAGCTATGCCACTCGAAGCAGTCCTTGCCAGAGGATGCTTGAATCACTACCTACCTTATTCCCTACAATCCAAAATGCATCTCTTTGATTCACAGTCCCTGCCACTGATTGGTGTGCTCTGGACAAATGCGAGTGCTGGGAAGAGAGAACCATCAACCTTTTAGCCACTATAACATGGACACACATCTGCATCCGTTGCTCTGGAATAACTAATGTAAAAGACGTAGGGAGAAACAATGCCTTTTGGCTGGTTCCGTATGCCTGCATGAGCTTCATGTGAAGCATGAGCTTCAGACTGAGTCGAGAGGACGCAGGAACCCCAGCCCCGTGTCCTCTCGTGGACGCTGTTCTCAAGCTTCAGGAGTGCCTTGGAGGTGCCTGACTTTCTCCTCCTGCCTCACTTTCCCCCCTCGTGTTCATTAGCACCGCGCTGCTGTCCGCCAAGTGCGCCTCTCGCAGCTTCATTAGCGAGCGCAGCCGCTGCTGTGAGCGATAACTGGTGATAAAAATAGACAAGAGATGGGAGGCTTTGCTTGGGGCTTTGAAATGGGGTCACTGCTGCTGACGGCTGGGAGCTTCTGCGACTGAGGTCAGGGGGAGTGAGGAGGGGGGACAGAGCTTCCGAGAGAAAGGGGAGCGGAGAGAAGGAGGTCAGGATTTGGATATTTCTGCAGCTGCCACTGAGATGTGGCTGCTTCTGGGGTGGAGCACAGGTGACTGTACAAAGGCTCCTCACCTGCTGTGCTCGAATTGGTCACAGGCTTGTTAGAGGCCCTGTTCTAATACAGTATAACCCCCCTTCCCCTCAGGCTTGAGCACAAAACCTCCAAGTGCAAGCAGGTCCTGGAACATGGTATAGAGCCCAACACTTCCTTGTATGCCCAAAACTGACCTCTTCAGAAGGAAGGTGCTTAGTCCTAGAAGATGTAAATCTGCATATATAAGTATACATAACCCTGTGTGAGTGTGTGTGTGTGTGTGTTGCCAACTTTTTTACGTGGCTCTGCTCCTGTGCAATCAGCACACAGAAAATAAGCCAATGAAGCTTTCTGCATCACTGTCTCCCCGTGCCTGGAAAAGCTACCTTTCTTGGATTGCTATTAAAGGTGCAGAGCAATTCAAGATGTTGACTTGTGTGCATGTGTGTGTGTGTGTTCCTGAGAGAGCAAAAGAGGTGGTGGCTGACTGTGCCCACCCCATTCTCCTCTCTTTTTCTCATGCCAGAGAAAAGCGTCACAGTCCCCTACACACCAGCTGCTCCACTGATACAGATCATGACCTGGCCTCATAATTAAACCATAAGGGATATGTGGATAACCAGCCGTGGTGGGAGAGGGGCCAGAAACACAATCCCCCATCCCCCCAGATTCTAATCTTGCTCCAGTGGACCAGAACAACTTCCTCCACTCAGTATGTCCCCTCAAACTGAGTCTAGAGAAGAGTGATCCCCCTCCCCTAATCAGTGCTGCATCAAAAGACTACAAAGGGAGACAGCCCTCCCCAAAGGGCTCTGGTCACAGAAGGCCCCAATTCAGGACTTGGTAGCACCTCTGGGCAGTCCTGGGAGAAGAAGCCCCCCGAGAGCTGCTGCCCATCAATATGGCCAGAACTGTGCTAGAGGAGCCCACTGTGGTCTTACTCAGGAGAAGGGAAGTTTCATAGGATCACCACAGAATGATTCACTGCAGTGGCATAGTTAGAGGGGGTGTAAAGCACTAACTTTTCCAGGCAGCCTCACTGCAGAGTGCAAGCAGCTCCTCTCCCCCTTCAGAGCCATTCCTGGCAGTGGGAGCAAAATGGAGGATTACGCCTCTGTTTTGCTCCCACCACCCAGAATGGCTCCGAGGCGGAGACTCCCTGCAAAACTCAGTGCTTTGCACCTCCTCTGGCTATGCCACTGATTCACTGAGCCCTCTGGTTAGTGCACACGGTCTGAACAGGGAGCAGGCAGGAGGCTGCAGGAGCACCAAGAGAGGAGGCCAGTTTAGTCCCTCTGGGAAAGCCTCCTATGCAAGCCCTACTGAGGTGAACATAAGAACAGCCCCACTGGATCAGGCCATAGGCCCATCTAGTTCAGCTTCCTGTATCTCACAGCGGCCCACCAAATGCCCCAGGGAGCACACCAGATAACAAGAGACATGCATCCTGGTGCCCTCCCTTGCATCTGGCATTCTGACATAGCCCATTTCTAAAATGAGGAGGTTGCACATGCACATCATGGCTTGTAATCCGTAATGGATTTTTCCTCCAAAAACTTGTCCAATCCCCTTTTAAAGACGTCCAGGCCAGACGCCGTCACCACATCCCGTGGCAAGGAGTTCCACAGACCAACCACACACTGACTAAAGAAATATTTTCTTTTGTCAGTCCTAAGTCTCCCAACACTCAATTTTAGTGGATGTCCCCTGGTTCTGGTGTTATGTGAGAGTGTAAAGAGCATCTCTCTGTCCACCCCCTGCATAATTTTGTATGTCTCAATCATGTCCCCCCTCAGGCGTCTCTTTTCTAGGCTGAAGAGGCCCAAATGCCATAGCCTTTCCTCATAAGGAAGCAGGCTTATGTGAAGGTTGCTCCTGTTCAGTGTGACTTGGACAGGAGACCTTCCTGGCAGGATAGTGCCCTCCTGCATGTCAGTGAATAGGAGCAGAAGGTGCTGGGCAGAGGTTACATTGCTGATGCGCACGTGCCTTGGTTTTGGGTGCAGAGCTGCAGCTGCAGCACATATCAAGCAGCAGGTCCAGCCATACTTCAAAGAGGGAGGAGGTAAAAAAAACCCAAGACTTTTGGACTGGGAGGGAAGCCTCTTCCCACGCTTTCCCCATTATAATCACAGTCAGTCCCCAGGCTGAACAGAACTCACTGGCAGAGGTATTCCAAAGGGAAATGTTTCTGGGGTGCAATCCCCTCCACTCCGTCTGATTTCATCAACACCTAAAATGGAGGTGCCAGAATAGGTGCCAGAAATGGCACACTCTGCCTGGGACACCCCCTTCCAGCACACATGAAGCAGGAGGGCATGACTGTTGTGCAGCAGCTCAACAGAGAGAAGGCGCCTTGAGGAAACTGTGGCCTCTGAGGAAGCTCACCAGAGCTGTGGGTGAAACCTCAGGTTTCAGGTTTGGGTTTTGAGCTTCTCGTTCCAGTCTTTTTGGTTCTAGTTTTTATTTGATGCTTAGTTTTCAGTTTTAATCCTAAATTATTTTTGCTTCAAGTGTAGTTTTGGTTTTCAGTTTTTTAGAGCTTTCAGCCTGGTTTTAGTTCTTAGTTCTTGCTTTTTAGGTTGAGTTTTAGTTCTTATTTTTAGTTTTCAGTTTTTAAGTGTGGTGATAGTTAGCCCCCCCCTTTTAGGATTGGTTTAGGACAGACAAAAGGAAATATTTCTTTACTCAGTGTGTGGTCGGTCTGTGGAACTCCTTGCCGCAGGATGTGGTGCTGGCATCTAGCCTAGACGCCTTTAAAAGGGGATTGGACAAGTTTCTGGAGGAAAAATCCATTACGGGGTACAAACCATGATGTGTATGCGCAACCTCCTGATTTTAGAAATGGGCTATGTCAGAATGCCAGATGCAAGGGAGGGCACCAGGATGAGGTCTCTTGTTATCTGGTGTGCTCCCTGGGGCATTTGGTGGGCAGCTGTGAGATACAGGAAGCTGGACTAGATGGGCCTCTGGCCTGATCCAGCGGGGCTGTTCTTATGTTCTTATGTTCAAAGAAGCACTCTGTGCTTGCTCAGGAGCACTGCTGAGTACAGGTTCCAAGCCCAGCCCCTGCCACTGGCAGCAATGAAACCACTCTCAGCTGCAAGCTCAGAAGCTCTGTCTACAATGTGGGGAGTGGTGGAAACAGCTGGCTGGGAACTCTTGGGGTCTTATCACTCTTAGGATGTCCGACTCTCTCTGCGTTTACTGGTGTTTGTGTCTTACGTTTTAATATATTGCAGACTGCCTCAGGCAACCTCTTTAGACAGAAAGGAGGATATAAATATTGAACAAGAATAATAAATAATGAATCATATTTTCATCTACATCTTTTAAGATCAATGAGATCAGAAGACACTTTGTGCCCTGAAACAGAAGCGTTGCCCCACCAATCCTGGCCACAGGCTCTCCGCCCGCTTGCCCTTCACCTGTACCACTGAGCTGCCCAGAGCCTGCCTCCCCCACTGTCCCAGGCTGCCCCCCCACTCCTCCTCGCACACAGCCCCCTTGGAGAGTCCAGTATGATCCCCTGTTGAGTGCACCATCTCTGCTTTTAATCTGTTGTGCTCCGAGAGCAGCCTGGCCAGGGCCCAGGGGAACCTGAGCCTAGAGAGAGACGCAGAGCGGCAATTATGGCATCTGCCAGGCAGGTTGGAGGCCAGCCAGCTCCAGCAACACTCTTACTGGAGTGCGCTGGGGAGCAGGACTCTGGAGTCCTGCTGGCTCCCATCCCAGCCACCACCAGCAGGCCCCACACCTGCCCCAGAGCTCTCGGGGGTCCTGGCTTCTTGCTTACGCATCACCCTCCGCTGGCTGCCATCCTCCCGCTGCCTTCAGCCTAAGGCAGCAATTTTCAGCCTTTTCCATCTCATGGCACACTGACAAGTCTCTCAAATGGTCAAGGCACGCCACCCGTTTTTGGACCACTGACCAGGCCAGGAGGGGCTCGCATCTACTAGCCAATGACCTCTCCCCCCGAAACTCCCGCGGCACACCAGTGTGCCACGGCACAGCGGCTGAAAATGGCTGCGACCGTGGGCTGCTCCCCAGACGATCCACCAGGCGCAGCTGCCCTTCCCGTGGCAGAGCCTTCGGTCCCGGGGCGCTGCAGCCGGAAGCCCGAAGCGAGCCCCGGTGCCAGGGCCAGGCTGGAGGCGCCCACGACCCGGGCCCCAGGAGGTGCAGGCGCCCCCAGCCTCCCCCCCGGATGGCGCCCCCCGCGCGCCCCACCTGTAGTTCATGCCGGTGGCGCGGCCGGTGGACTCGCGCAGCAGGAAGGCGATGTGCGGCAGGGCCTGTCCGGGCGCCCGCGGCCCCGCCACCAGCCGGGCGCCCTTGCCGGGGGGCGCGTAGCCGCCGTTGCCCTGGCCCCCGCGCGCCCCCCCGCCGCCGCCGCCGCCGCAGAGCCGGTCATCGCTGCTGCGGCTCCGCAGGTTCTGCTCGGTGCAGGCGATGGACACCTGCATGGCCGCGCCGCGTGCCGGAGACGGGAGACGGGATGCAGCGGGCGGCGCTGCTCTGACGCCGCCCAGCGGCGGGGGGAGGCGCGCTGGAGGGAGCACGTGCCCCGCACCCCCGGCTGATCCCCGGGCGGGAGGGAGGGGGGAGCGCGGCCGCAGGGGATTAATGCAGTGGCACCCACGCCCGGAGTGGATCCGAAGGGGGCGGCTCCCTGCCAAAAGCGGCGCTCCCCCCCAGCTACGCCACTGCCGGGACCACCTGCTCGTCTCCTGCCACCAGGCTCTCCAAACCCCTTCCTCCTGAAACAGCTCCGTGACGGGCAGAAGTTACACAGGTGCAGCCTTCCCTGTCAGGCAGCTGAAGCAACAGGGACAGCGTCGCCTGTATGACAGGGAAGGTCGAGAACAGGGGTTTTCAGCCTTTTGCCTCTCACTGCACACTGACAAGGCACTAACATGGTCAAGGCACACCATGCTGCCAGTGGCCCTACTAATAAATGACCTTCCTGTGGCACACCTGTGGACCGCTCACAGCACACCAGTGTGCCACAGCACAGTGCTTGAAAATGGCTGCTCTAGAACGACACAGAAAAGCAGTTGCAACGTTATACTTTCAGTGGGTTTTAAACAGGGTTGCCAACTGACCAACAAAAACAAGGTCATCTACTCTTATGTCTTTAACAGCCACTTGATTTGCAGAAATTAGCAGGAAAGTGTTCTACGGCATGGTAAGAAATGTTCTTCCTGCTAATGTTTGCGCATCCAGCAGCTGTTAAAAATCACCCCTGCAGAGGCTGGTTGAAACCTTGGCCATCCTCGTTTCCACGTGTCCTCTCAGGGCTCAGTTCCTGCTGCTGGTTGATGGTTTTCAGCACCCTGAAAATTCCAGTTGTCCTCTCTTTGTTCCGTCAGCTTCTTGTTGGACCAGACTCTCTTTGTGAGTCTGGAAAACGTGGTAGCTGCTTTACCAATGCGTTTGTTTAGCTCGGTATCGAAAGAGTGTCAGAGATCATTGAGCCAAGGTACACAAAGTCATGGACAACCTCCAGTTCATGCGCAGAGATCACAAAGAGAGTCTGGTCCAACAAGAAGCTGATGGAACATGCCAAGATCCAGGTCTACAGAGCTTGTGTCCTGAGTACACTTCTGTACTGCAGCGAGTCATGGACTCTTCACTCACAACAGGAGAGGAAACTGAACGCTTTCCACATGCGCTGCCTCGGCATCACCTGGCAGGACAAAGTTCCAAACAACACAGTCCTGGAACAAGCTAGAATCCCTAGCACATATGCACTGCTGAAACAGAGATGCCTGTGCTGGCTCGGTCATGTCGTGAGAATGGGCGTTGGTCGGATCCCAAAGGATCTCCTCTATGGAGAACTCGTGCAAGGAAAGCGCCCTACAGGTAGACCACAGCTGCGATACAAGGACATCTGCAAGAGGGATCTGAAGGCCTTAGGAGTGGACCTCAACAAGTGGGGAACCCTGGCCTCTGAGCGGCCTGCTTGGAGGCAGGCTGTGCAGCATGGCCTCTCCCAGTTTGAAGAGACACTTGGCCAAAGTCTGAGGCAAAGAGGCAAAGAAGGAAGGCCCATAGCCAGGGAGACAGACCAGGGACAGACTGCACTTGCTCCCGGTGTGGAAGGGATTGTCACTCCCAGATTGGCCTTTTCAGCCACACTAGACGCTGTGCCAGAACCACCTTTCAGAGCGCGATACCAGAGTGTTTCGAGACTGAAGGTTGTCAACAACCTCTCTTTGGAAGAAAAACAGGTTTGTTTACAGTCGCTACGATCAGCTTCAAAGCAGGCTATGTACAGGGAAGGCTTGGCAGAACCTCCGAAGTCAGAGGGGAAACTGCCTTCAGCTGGGCGGGTGGGTGGCTGCGGGTTGGGAGGCTGCATCTCACAATCAACCTCCTTGGTTGTAGTACAGCAGAAGGTTCTGTGCGCTGGCAGCTCCGAATAGACCCATCAAAGGCACTGGGGCTCTACATGGGGTAAGGGAATCCATGTTCCCTTACCCTGAGGAGACCTCCAGCTGCTTCTCTGGCCCTGCAGGATACAGTGGTGGCTGTTTCAGTGCTGCTGTACCATGTGAGCATAGGATTGGGCCCTAAGTGATACAAATCTCCTCAAAATGAGCCAATGAGCAAATCTCCTTAAAATGTCCAGGTGTGCAAGGGCTTGCTGCAGCTGGCCCAGTGGCAACTGCTGCCCCAGTGGCTCCAACTGCAAGAGGGCAGGGCCATTTACAGGGCATGTTGCACCACCTGCAATACTCACCACGCTGCCCCCCTCTGGCTATGCTACTGGGGAAGGCACTATGGGGGGGGGAGGCCCCCCTGAAGAAGAGTATTCTGACTCACAATGCACCAAGCTGTAATAGACAGCCTCATCCTGTGTGGTTTAGGGAGTTTCTTAATGCATTCATTGCCTGCCTTGCGAGTCATGTTGTGGCTGAGAGAACCAGGTTCAAATCCTGCCAGCCACAAAGTTCACTGGGGGACCTCGAGCCTGGCACTTTCTGTCTGCCTCATCTAGCTATGAGGATAAAATGGGAGAGGCAGCAACATAACCAGGGGCTGTGATGCCCGGAGTGGCAATCCTGATGTAATGTCATTACATTACATTACAATGTCATTACATCCTGTTCTGATGTAATGACATCATGCAAAGTTGTAACTTCACCTCTGGGTTCTCCCAGAGGAGGTGGCCTTCTCTTCTTCCTGTTCTGCAGACACAGAGAGGAGGACCCTGTCAAAAATTGCCACAGTCACCACTGTGAGTACACACACATTGCAGTTGCTTCCTGAGCATGCACACTTATGCGTCATGACACTGCCTTCTGGCTTGGCACCTGGGGAGGGCTGTCCCCACCCTCTTCTTGCTATGCCACTGGGAAGAGGAGAACCACTGGTGGCATTGCTAGTCTCATTCAGGAAGTGTTTGATAAAAAATATAATGAAAGAAAAACATTGTACACAATGACATAAAAATGCATCAGATTTTAAAGGAACACCCCCAAAATAAACAAGCAGCAACATGGGCCAGAGCAAGCAAAACTAGACAAAAAAGAGGATTATTGGGGCGGCTGCACAGCCCCCGGGCTAGTCCCAAACTCCTCCGCCCTTTCAAGGCTGCAATTCTGGGGAACAGAGAGCACTCCCAAGCCAGCCCAAACCCTTCTGCTAATTGGGGAATTGCCCAAGAGCTTCTGGGGACCTTGTGAATGTGCTCAAGACTGGCACCATCTTGCAGGTCCTCCCTGTCCATCCTTGCTGATGGTTTTTTTTTTTTTTTTGTAAGCTAATTTAAACTGAAAAGGCAACTGTGGGACTCTTAGCAGTCTCCCGGAGCCTGCCACTGCTTGCTCCCAGGCAAGCGATGGCAGCGAAAGCGGCAAAGACAGTGTGTCTCTCCAATGGAAATAAGCTGGGCTCCAGTCTGGGGTTGTTGTTGCAAAGAAGGGCACAGCAAACAAATGAGCAAAGCATTTGTGGTGAATCGGGGCAAATATCAGGAGGCATTTTTAGGACTGCGTCTGACAAGGGAGGCTGTGGACAAAAGGATGGATTTATGCAGAAATGTCAAGTACTACCTGATCCATGAACGGCGAGAAGCTTTTCAGTAAGTGTTGGCAGGAGAGTGGATCCCAGGAATTCTGGCTCTCCCACCAGCTTCCTGCTCTAACCCACTACTAGCGGGTGCCCCCTTTCCCAGACCTGGGAAAAGTCAGCAAGCCCCTCACTGTCCAACGTCTCTCTTCCCTAGACACAAGGAGACGTTAAATTTTCCTTTTACCTGCATCTCGCAAAAGGGTCAGGGAGGAGGCCGATCCCGTGGCTGGTTAGAAACTCGTCCAGTCCCGTTTCAGGGGTGTGGTTCTGGGACTGCAGGGGGGCCACGCTCTTCTTCTTTGGGGTCCCCTTTCCAGCTCTTGGTGGGGTGCGCCGCAGTGGAGTCCCAAAAGCGTCAGTGCCATGGGGTTTGTAGGGGTACATGGCGGATGCGCTCTCACCAGGGCGTGAGCGAGGGGAAGGCAGAAGGGAGGTGCAGGGGAGCAGCAGAGGGAAAGACACCCAAATGACAAGGATGTGACACCCACCCTCCCACGCATGCAGAGAGGAGAGGACAAACAAAGCCTTGTGAAGGCAGGCACAGCCCTGGAGTCCCCATCACCTCCTGTTCTCTGAGATGCGAGGCGTCAGCTGAGCAGGCCAGGGGGGAATTGGAAGCCAAGGTGGGTGGAGACTGATCCTGGTGGGATCCCAGCAATCTCAGCCCCCCTCACCCAGGCGTACTGCTCTATGCTGTGCTCTGGCTCGGTCTCGCAAGGGATGTGTCCACAGTTGGCACCTTGTGCCAGCAGCTCTGGTTGGTGTTTTAGGGCTGCATGTGACTTGGGGAGGGGGAATATCATAGGGGTTTCTGAGGTGAAGGGGAGAGATGCCTTTTTATTGTCATGTCTCTGGAAAGGCATGGCACCTGGGGCCCTCTAGGGATCTTGGGAAACTGGTGCATATGTGTCACGGCAAGTCAGGCAAAATGGAGAGAGCCGAATCTCCTGGTAAATCTCTAATCTTGTTGATTTTCAGTAAAGAGCCAGCAAGTGTTTCTGCCTCCCGCTTGCTTAACAAGAGCAAAGACCAAAAAAGGCTGCAGTCCTCTGCACACCTCCTGGCCAGCTCCATGAACAGTTGTTGTATTTCAGAGCCTGAGTGCTCCCCAGAATGTAACACAGAACTTTCTGCTTAAAAGTGCCTGCAAACTTCAAGTTAAAAAAAGAGCTTGACTATGGCAGGCCTTGTGCTAATTTTGCAGCTGGAGTGCTTCCAAATTGAAACATACTAGCTCTCCTGGCCAGTTCTGTACTAGACTCCCAGATCTGTCATGACTACAGAGTAGCTTTGTAGTCGTGCATGCAAGCCATTACAGTTTATGGGACATTTGGTCCTGGAAATGGACTCTGAGTTATCATTTTGCATGTGGCTCTACCTCCAACACTATTTTGGACCTGGTTCCAGTTGCTGAATCTTGGGGTTCTACGTAGTAACCCCCCCTGGTCCACAGTGGATCCCACAAACCGGGTCTGCCCCCGTCCCCATTTTAGAGCATTCTGTTTAAAATGGTAGTAGAGTACTTGCATTCTGGATGATTGTGTCCTGGCCAATGACCTCTGTTCTCTGGTCATTGGTGTGTGGACATTTGTACCTTTTTCTTTTCTTTTTTGGCATCCTGGTCATTTGCATCCCACTATAACTGAGCAACAAACAAACTATAACTGGGCAACAAACCCCGTGTTATATATCCTAACACTGCCTTTGCATTTTAAAAATAAAAAAAGTACATCTAATACAAATATAGGCAGGCCCCCATATCCACAGATTCAGAATCCACAGACTCAGTTATCTGCAAATCTGGGAGGCTCTCGTGTGCCTGCAACCAACAGTGTTGTTTGAAAGTGATATCAATATGCCCAGCTCACAATATAGAAATATCCCAAGATGCCCAGTTCACCCACAAGGCTCTTCTCTGACCAAAAGCTATCCCTCTCAGAGAACAAGCTAGCTGTGGTATGGGCCTCCAAGGGTGAACAGAAAGTCATAAATAAAGGGCAATCAACAAATGAGGATGAAAGGGTTAGGGTAAAAGGGATGAGTTAGAGTACCAGACCCCCTGTAATGGATATCTCTGTAAACAAATTGCCGATGCGTATCGAATTGCCCTCCTGATCAACATCCTGAGGATCAAGATGTTGATCTGATAACAATGCCAAATGTTGTTTGTGTGCCTGTTGGTCTATTATCCTTCCCATGGATTTTTTTCTCTCTTTGTGTGCTCTTGTCCTTCCTCCCTTATCTAAAAGACCCTATAAAACCTGCATCATTGTAATCCTTTGGGGTCCTCTACCTGTGTGTGTGTGTGTGGGGGGGGGGGGGTGTCCCATTTGCAAACGAGTAAACGTTAGAAGTCCTTTGAATTCTCCTGTCATCTGTTGGTTGCCTCTCCAAAAATCCAAAGAACCGTGTGTGTGTTCATTCGGGATCAAAAGCTTCCCGGAGAAGTATGTCTTGCTTTAACAGCTCACTATAAACTTTCAAGCTTATAGCGTGAGGTGAGCAGGCTGCCAGCAGCCTGAATGCTTGAGAGAGAGAAAAAAACTATATCAAAGCTAACAGGAAGTAGGATGTTAACTGCTTTCCATTAGTGTCTTAGTTTTTTTCAAGTTTTCAGGCTGCCGGCAGCCTGCTCACCTCATGCTATAAGCTTGAATACTTATAGCGACCTGTTAAAGCAAGACACACTTGCTTTAAACAATGCTAATGGGTGGGGGCATGTGCAGGGGCATGCAAGCGTCACTATTAATACAGGTGTCCACCATAACTACAGTTTCCGTATCCATGGGAAGCCCCTGGAAAGGATCCCCTGTGGATATGGGGCATGCCTGTATACATAAATTGGGACACAAATGTCCAGGACACAAAAAGAAGGGCCGCAAATGTCCAGTACTGGGACACATTGAACCAGGACATGATTGCCCAGGATGCAATGGTCCTGTCACTATTCCAAACATAGCCTAATTTAATACGGTAGGTGAACGGTTATTGAGAAGAAGGGAAAATACAGAACAAGACAGGCAGTGAGTCTAACATCACAACTCACAACTCACAAAACTGTTTATTGGCTTGCCTGCCCGCCCATGCATACCTACGTGCTACGATTTCTGGAGCAGTGATTGCCTGAATAACCCCTTTCCAAATTGTAACACCTTCACTGTCTGGTCACTTGGGAAGCAATTGCTGCTCACCAGAGGTGACCGGGCAAAAAACTATGGGCAAGTTCTGGATTAGCTCTCAGTTAGGTTATCTTCAAGGCACTCTCCAGCCTGGATTCCTTTTTAAGAAATGAATCTGGACTGGGCACTCCATGAACTCTTCAGTTAGCAGAACTCCCACATGGCTCGCCTTGTTCAAAACCATTCTTGTGTTTAGGAGGTTGCTTGTAAATAGCCCAGAAATGGTCCACTGATGGGGATCGTGGTTAGGGCATCCTAAAACCTGGAGATCTATCTTGAAATGTTTTGAAGGCAACAGAGCACAGACTCCCCTGCCAGCTGAGGAAGAGGAGGCAGGTGTACCCTGCAAAGAAAAAGCAGCTGGAAAACTGATTGAAGATGCCTGAGAGTGCAGGGTACCCCCTCTGGAATTTGGATGGTGGTGGGGGAATGGTGACCAGCATCAGTCCCCATTTGACAGGAGTACCTGTTCTTGGCCTCTACCTGTATATTTCTGGTCACAAAGCAGCTCTTACAAAAATGTCATAAGTCTCTCACACCCATATAAATCCAGGAGCTCTGCTCCTTTTAACTTCTCATCGCTCAGGAAAGTGGGGAGTGTACAACAATATAAATTTTTTTTTAAAGCCTTTTCCTCCTTTTCTAAACATCCGTTTAAAAAAAAAAAAATCAAACGCTCTCTGCTTAGCCATGGGCAGTTTAGCATTTTGCATGCAGCTGTGAACAGTTCTGGAGTAGCCAGAGACCAGGTGGCATAGCTAGAGGGGGAGCAAAACACTAAGTTTTGCAGGGAGCCTCACGGCAGCGTGCAAGCAGCCCCCCTCCCCTTCGGAACAATTCCAGACAGGGGAAGCAAAGCGGAGGTGTATGGCTGGCTCTGAAGGGGAGGGGGCGCTTGCACGCTGCAGTGAGGCTTCCTGTGAAACTTGACGCTTTGCACCCCCTCTAGCTATGCCACTGCAGAGACCATTGCAAAAAAATCGGAATTAAAAATGAAACGTGTGTGTTCAGAGAATCTCCCCCTATTAGTATTATCTTTGTGGTCTGCGGCAGGTCTGGGCTGCAAATGAATCCACATCTGCAAGCTGAACATTTCCTCCCCCGTTCTCCAGAGACTTTCGTGCTCCTGCTTAAAATCTGCACAGTCTCCCAGGAGATGCTGTGAGCTGGGCAGGTATTGCTGGGAGGAGGTGGAAGCAACCAGGACTGAGTGGGAGTGCCCAGGCAGGCAGGCAGGCAGGCAGGGTCGTCTCCCTCCCTGAGCAGATCCTGGGAGATGACAGAGTCCCTGAACGGCCTCATCCAACCTGACGCTGAAGCCTGAGGCAGCTGCTGTGCTCTGCCTCCCTCCTCAACTTAGTTGACACATTATGTCCATTCAGAAAACACTTTTCTGCGCATGTAGGGAAAAAAAATGAGACATGCTTGTAGCTTGTCACACAAGACGACTGCACACAGGTATTTTGTGGCGTGTGACGCCATTGCGGTCACACAACGTATGTGCCGTTTTGCGCTTCCTCCACGTAGGAAAAGGCAAAATGCACAAAACTGGTGCCTGAATGCGCAGGCCCATTCCGAGAAGCACCGGCAGCGCTGTTGGCTGCGTGTGGTCTGTGGATGTGTTGCTCTCGTTGCTGCATTGTTAGAATGACAAAAATAAAGCAAGACTCCAGTCGCATCCACCTGACACGTGCATCTTAAACACAGAAATCAAACCAAATCCAGCTCCTCGTGGGAGAGATGGTCAGGAACTTGTGGGAGGGCCTGCTTATTTTTGGAAACATCCCTGGCTTCCCTGTGGCCAGCAACAGAGAGGAGGCGTCCAGACATCTTGTATCTGCTGGGAAGATGGAGCTGAGAGATGGCCAGCTGGGCCCAACGCAGATTTGGCCCTCAGTCCTCTAAATGCCACACTGCTGGTATCATGGCACTTTTTAATCTGGATGCTCAAATCAGAACCGCTGTCAGGAGGCTCCCATTCATTTCAATGGGGCATGTGCGGAACAGCCTCCCAGATTGTGCCCCATGTTAGACGGTGGGAGGCGGCACCAGCCTCGATGTTCTGCAAGGCCCAGGAGTGTAGCTAGAGGGGGGTGCATGGTAAGTACTGCAGGAACCACAATGTACCGTGTAAGCCATTCGTTGCTGCCCAGAATGGCTCTGATGGTGAGTGGGAGGGGCCACTTGCACAGCGTGTGGTGACACATGCAGTACTTAGCGTGAGGCCCCCCTCTGGCTATGCTATTGGGAAGGTTCCAAATGCCTTGGGCTGTGCTGGCCATCTTGTTACTCATGCCAGTATCCTTGAATTCCGGAGATTCCCTGAATTAAATGTCAGCCTCAAAGAATCCCCTAGTTGTGCTGAAGGTGGAAGAAAAAATGCAAGATGGGGGGAGGGGAAAGATGACCCATCACTAGCGATGGGAGATCAGGCTCCCTGGCTTGGAACTTTCTCTGTAGATCAAAAGGCTTAGGAATTTGTGGGGAGGGGGAGTAAGCTTGATCCCTATTATCCTCTTGACTTGAGAGAGAGGGGAATGCGGTGGGGAGGAAGGGGTTAGTACAGCTGACCAACAGGCCCATACAAGGGTCAGGAGATCAGAGACAGGAATGCCTTCACTCAGCCAAGGAACTGGATTCTTTTCGGACTCTGCCCTCTCCAGGTCCCATCCGTTTGGGTCCTTTTGTGCCAGAGTGGACACAGGCACGATGAAGTGTAATTAGGACACACCTTGAAGCAGGCAGAAGGCTCCTGCATGCCAGTTCCTTAAAAATCCTTAAGGTGTGTGTGTGGTTGGGGGGGGAGAAACCTAATGCCCTTGATGAAGATTTCACATTCCCTGGCCAGCTTCTGCCTGACTTTTCACTTCCTTTGCCCCATTTCCCCCAGGAGGGCAGCTGCACTGCCATCAGGTCACCCTCTTGATCTGCATCCAGAGATGCTGAACAGACCATGCCTTAAACCCCTGGCTGGCCCGCAGGCTCCTTCCCAGAATTCTGCCTCATTCAAGCCTTGGCCCCCTCCTCCTCCTCCTCAGAATGGACTGTGTGAGAGAAGCCCAGGCACAGTCTGTCGCAAGGAAGCGGTTTTGCTGGGTGTCCCAAACCCCCTTGTGCAGGACTAGCAGATACCTAAAGGGGGCAGCACTGCCAGGGTACACAGAGGCCAGAAGGAATAGGCTGACTACGTGTTGCCCCAGCAGCCCCTGACCTCCC
Organism: Tiliqua scincoides; assembly: GCF_035046505.1. Classification (NCBI taxonomy): domain Eukaryota; kingdom Metazoa; phylum Chordata; class Lepidosauria; order Squamata; family Scincidae; genus Tiliqua; species Tiliqua scincoides. Next base: position 126,830,413 of record NC_089825.1, read on the forward strand.
ATGCAAGGCCAAGCCTCCAAGGTTTCGGACTAGGGTCTCTCCCTCCCAGCCCTGCTTCCTGGGGAGGGAGGGAGGGAGCAAGCATTTCACCTGGAGGGGTGCCAGGAATGGCGCCCGGGACCTCCTGCAGTCTGAGCCGGGCTCCTGCTAGGGCCCTTGTCTCCCCACCCAGCCCTGGGCTGAAAAGGAGAGCTCCTTTTGCTATCTAGTCAAGGACACCATCCCCAGACCTGCCACCTGTATCCAACAGCAACTCCCCCTTTCTGAGGGAACAGGCAGGCAGAAGGGCCCGTCCCAGGACTTCCCTGGCCTCTGTCACAGCCCCACGATGCCTCCTGCAGGACTCCCGGTCCCACTGGATCCTCTGACCATATCTGCACACGGCAGCCCCTGTCCAGCCAGGCGGATCTACAAGCCACCCGGAGCCCTCCTGGGCTCGCTTTTCTCCTGCTTCCCTGGCAGCTGTTGACTCCTTTGCAAGGCCAGGAGCTGCTGCCCCTTTCCCAAACCAATCGGTTGTGCGATGCTCTACCATCGAGCTCCTGTTTTCACAACTTGGAATCCACCGGCACAAATCAGAGCTGCAGGTCAGGCTGGACGTGGAGAGGGAGGGGTGCGGGAAGAAAGTCACTGCAGAGACCAGGCCTCCTGTCCTTTCAGGGTTTCAGTAGACAGACGCTAATGAATGTTTCCAAAACTTGCTGGGCACACCTTGAGAGCAAGGAGCTTGGTTTTAAGAAATCTGCGTCCTGCAGAATGGATGTCAGATTTCATTCTGCACCCAAAAAGCACTCTTCCTCCCCACCTTCCTGCTGGCATTTCCGCCCCATGCTTCCCCTCTGCCTAGACCAGCACCCCGCTGCATCCACACATACCGATACACCATGCAGGTACGGTTGCTTTCCAGTTCCTCGGCAGCAATCCCAGCTTCCAGGAGGTAGCTCTCCAGCCGCCGCTTCTCCAGCAGGTGCCTGGCTGCCTCCAGCACCTGAGCGGGGGTCAGAGTCTGTCCATCACGTCCCGCCGGGCCCCCCTGTGCCACCTGGCTCCGCCGCCGAAAGCTCTCTCCCCTGGATCCTTTGCCCTTCTTGGGCAGTCCGTAGAGTTCATCCACGCTGAACTTGCCTCCCCCTCCTCCTCCTGCAGCCCCCCTTCCTGCAGGGGCCGGGCCACCCCGTGAAGAGCTGGCAAACATGCCACCTGCCGAGGGTTTGCAGAGGGCCTGCTGGAGATGCCTGCCTGTGGCACCTGCTAGACCCGAGTTGAGGACGGCGGCTTAGCCGGAGCCTGGGTGCTTAATGCCCGGAGATTCCCTTCTCGCTCCCCCCATTAGGGAGGGAACATGTGGGGGATTTGCAGGGCTGGCAGCTGGTGAGGCATGGCCTCTAGCCTGTCCCTTTCCACAAGCCCCTCTCTTTCCTTGCTCTGTGCCCCCTAAATCATCCAAAACTGCCCCCACATCCGGCTCAGAAAGGCTTTGCAAGCCCTCGCCCTTCCTCTTGGGTGTCCCTCTGCTCTGGTCTGCCAACAGTTTCCCAGGAGGAGTGAACACCCTGGTCATTCCTTTTGTAGGGGAAAAAGGCACTGCTTAGAGACACCCCGGAGAGAGCAGGAAGTCGCAACCACTCTGTCTACAACTCTCTTTCGTTTTGGGGCGCAGTTCTGTGAGCACCAGGCTTGAGGGTCACCTCATTGCTTACGCCTGCTGTTGGAAGAACTAGAAATTCCCCGGCACTTCCACAGACCCGGAACAGGCAATCCAATGGCTCCAAAGTCTTGGCTGAGCAGGAGAGGTGGTGACCAGAACGGTTTTCAAGGAGCTCGACTCAGGGCTGAATTCTTTAGCAGAAGGTAACTCACACGCACACTACTGAAAATGACCTTCAAACTTCCTCCCATGTCACTTCCCTCGTTTGCCCTTCTGGCCAGTGCAGGATATAAAGCAGAAGACAAATCTGGTTTACATTCTTGCCCAATTTAGGCCAGAGGTCCACACTGTACACCAGTACAAGTAGTAATTGATTGAATGATCTGGCATGAAAAATGCTGCAAGAGCACCTACAACATGGGGAGGGGCTGCAGCTCAATTGCCAAGCCTTGCCTGGCACACGGAGGGTCCCAGGGCCAATTCCTGACAGTGATGGGAAAGACTCTTCTTGGTCGGAAAGCTCAGACAGCCACTAACAATGAGTGACTACACACAAGGATGACCACAGATCTGACTTGGTAGAAGGCAGCTGCCAGAGTTCCTCGCATTTGGCAGAAAAGGAGATGTGGTCTGTAGCAGCAGGAAGACGAAGACCATGATGGAGATTGGGTGATGGCCTTGTTTACCGGCGTGGAAAATGAGAGGCTGCAGGGCTCCAACCCACACTCCCCAGTGGCCTTCCCAGACAAGGGGCTTGCTGGACTGAAGGCTTTGGCTTCTACAAATCTGTCACAATAGGAGGCCTCACCTTGGGAGTGGAGTGCAATGGTTAGAAGGCACAGATTTTGAAGGGTTAAAAGCTCGCTGGGCCAACTCTTGGCAGTGTCTGTGAATTCCAGTCCTATTTGGGGCTTTGCAGGAATTAAAGCTTGAGAACCGTGCAAAAATTAAAGCTTCTCAACGCACCCAAAGCATCCAAGCAACCAGCCTAATGCCACCTGGTCAGTTTGCTGGGATTAGCAGAAAGCTGGGGTGGGGGGTGGGAAAGGGGGGAAAGTGTGGGTCAGCATGCAGCCTGGTCCAGCCAGAAGGGCAGAATGTAGAGTTCCTCACCTTTGTGAAGGTCAAGCAGACAAACCCACCTGGAAGCCCCAGCCCACCAGATTCCTCACCTCCACCAAATACCTCCAGCCCTGACCATAAACCTCAACTCCATAAACCATGGGACAACCAGCCTGGAACAAATGGGCACACCCCTGGCATAGAAATAAAGCAACCCTTTATGCAGCGCTGTGGACATGAACGTGAGAGAGGAATGGAGCAGAGACACCTCGGAGTTCCCCTTGCAACTAGAGCCTCTACGGCAACAGGAAGATTTGTGACGTCGCACACGCTTGAGCCTGATTGTGCAAGCACTCCGAAGTGGAGCTGAAGGCACCTGATGGTTGTTTGTTATTGGTAAATGCCAGTTAATGGGCACAGGGAGGTTTTTTCAGCAGCCAGTAAAGATGGTTGCTGGAAAACTGTGAAACCAGCTGCTGACAGCTGGCGGGTGGCAAAGGGACTGGGTGAGCCTCTTTGAAGATCCGAATCCAGTCAGGCCTTTGGCTGGTTGGCTGACAGTGGAGATGCTTTCAGGGGCCTGTCTCATTCCTCTACTGCCCCAGAAACCAAACTTCTGACAGAGGGAGAGCAGGATTCCTAGACAAAACCCTGAGGGCAGCAGTTCCCAAACTGTGGGTCGCAAGCCGAGTTGTGAAAAAATTGCAGGCCAGTGTTGGCTGTGGTGCTGCAAGGCATTCTGGGGCACTATCGGGCCTCCACCAACCTGATAAAGTGGGTTGCAGTACAAAAAGATTGAGAGGCAGTGCCTTGGGGTCCTGTAAACGAGCGGGTCTGGGTTCAGTGGCATGGCTAGGACTTCAGGTGTGCTTTGGTAGACTTTAGCCAGTTGCACTAAGCAGGGGGCTGGCAGGCTCTTCTCTTGAGAGGAGGGGAAAAAACTGACACCCTACTTTGGAGAGTAGCGCAGATCCAGTCAGAACTTCTGGGTCCTCCACCCACAGGCTGCTTCCTCCTCCCCCAGCCCTCTTCCACTTTGCTACCTGCATGTCCTGGAGGATTAAGCCAGGATAATCCCCACCAGACACTAAAGCTCAGCACAGAGGAGAGGCAGGCGCCCTGCCTTTTCGTGGTGGAAGCCTGACAGCTGGCTTGACGGCAGGTCTGTGGCCCTTCTCTCTGTTGTAGATGAGAACTCTCTGGAGCAGGAGGGTGGTCGAGGTCCAGGTGCTCGCCTCAGTGGGGCAAACTGCCCCAAATGGATCAGCATGAAGGGCTATGCACCAGGGATGTGCGGTGGGCTGGGGAGGCACAGTCTCCCCACCAGAGTCCTTCGAAAAGCACCACCACCATGTAAAGCGTGCAAGCACTCACAACCCACATGCTTTCCCACATGGCTGTGAGTGCTTGCATACCTCACATGGTGGCAGCGCTTTTTGAAGGGCTCTGGTGGGGAGACTCTGCCTCCCCACCCACCGCACGTCCCTGATATGCATTGAGACTTTAGGGTTTCAAGCAGCCCAAGCAACTCTCCCAAGCGGCAGGGAGCCCGCCTGGCTACAGGAGTCAGAGGAGGAGGCTAGGGCATGATCGTATTAAGTGCGCTGGTAATTGTCCCAGTCCAGAGGTCAATCAAGGTGTCAACAGGCCTGTCAGCCATTTGTTGGCAACCTTCAGTCTCGGAAGACTATGGTATCGCGCTCTGGATGGTGCTTCTGGCACAGCATCTAGCGTGGCTGAAAAGGCCAATCCGGGAGTGACAATCCCTTCCACGCCGGGAGCAAGTGCATTCTGTCCCTGGCCTGTCTCCCTGGCTATGGGCCTTCCTTCTTTGCCTCTTAGACTGTTGGCCAAGTGTCTCTTCAAACTGGGAGAGGCCATGCTGCACAGCCTGCCTCCAAGCAGGCCGCTCAGAGGCCAGGGTTTCCCACCTGTTGAGGTCCACTCCTAAGGCCTTCAGATCCCTCTTGCAGATCTGTCAGTCATAGCAGCAGAAAAATCCCCCAGAACTCTCAGGAATCCATGCAGTTTCATCAGTTCCCAGAGACACACCATCTGAATAGGCCCTTCACCCTCGGAGATTATTAGTGTTGCCTGACATGTCTTTTTGTTGCTTTGCTTTTCAAGCATGCAGAAAGACATGTGTGTATAGACAGGTACGAGGTGATGGGTGCCTGCCAGAGAATCAGGTCACAGCCCAGGGCAGTAACACAGCTTCAGAAGGTGGACTGATGGCAAGAGGCCTCCAGTTCATGGGCCCAGAAAACCCCTCTGCCAGCAGCATCACTCCCCCTCCCCACTTTAGCTTTGCCTTGGGGGAAGCCTCGCCTGCTCTTTGAGAAACACCATGGGCCACCACACCTGGCTTGCACCACACACGGGCCAAGTGTCCTGTCCCAGGAGCTTCCTGACGGGAGCAAGCAAGCGGCCAGCAACGCAGAAGACGGGTCCCTCAATCCCAGCTGCCCTCACCAAATCCATGGCCACCCTCAAGCAGGAGCTGTGCCTCCTGAGCTGACTGGGGTACCCTCTGCAAGGTGCAAGAACAATGGAAGGACTTGTTTAAGAACAGGGAGAGGTCATCCAGGACCCTTAATCTGCTGAAGAAGCTCACACAAGAGACCCCATGGAAGAAAACGAGGGAACAAACTGGGCTGCAGGACCCCAAGAGCTCCCCCCAACATTCCTCCTATGGCTGCTTTGCAGTTGGTTTCCTTGTGCTTTGACTGGCTGGTGCTGTGTCCAGCCCCCCCCCCCCCAATCCAGCCACAGTTCAAGTACCACAGTGCTGAGCTGGCAGCCGGGATCAGTAACTCCTGTTCCCTTCTTCTTTCCAAGCATTCCCCCCACCTCTTCCCCTAAGCCACTGATTCCAACCACAGGTGGTCCGTGAGACCCGGAGAAGTGGTCCACAAGGTCTTAGGAAAAAAATCACCATTGATCACTTACTTGCTGAGCAAGTGCTCCTCCATGGACCACCAGAGGGTGGAGAATGGACCGCCTGCAGCCTCAGCCAGCTCTGAAGTAGCCGCTGTGGATATGGGTGATGTTTTCCATTCCCTCCAGTGGTCTGTGGGGGAGCACCCACAGGAGAGACACTTCCCCACGGACCACCAGAGAAGGCGGAAAACAGGCCGCCTGCAGCCAGCAACAAAAGCAGCAACCTACAAAACTTCTCTCATTGTTCCAAATTGAGTTGTATTTTTTGTGTGGGGAAAGAGTATGGTTCATGACAATTTCAACTCTTCCTTCAGTGGTCCATGGGCCCCTAAAGATGGAAGCTGCTGTGCCAGTCGCCCTTGTGAACACCCTCACAACACGCCCTTTTCCCTGGGAAGAGGTCTGGCCCTCATGCCCGACTTTCCTCCCCTGAGCCCACTAAAGCGGCCGCCTGGCTCCTGGGCTTATTTCACAGCCTTTTAAACTCTGCTCTAAGAACAGGAGAATTGCCAGGCACTCTCGCCTCCAGACTCCTACGCACTGCATCCAGTAGAAACAGGCTTTTAATTCTGGTCCTTGGCACCTCCACCCACAAACTCTCCTGTCTTTCCTCATTCAACTCATGTGCACTGAAAGTGATGACACATTGAGGGCTGCCATCCTTTTATTTGCGTATGCCCTGTGTATAAGGAACCTTTTCTCCCTTTTCCTTCCCCCCTCCCCGCTAGCCTCCTTTCTTCCCACTACTAGTCCAAAACTTCCAGCCCCAGCCCTCCCCCCCACAACCCACCTAGGAGATGAGAAAATTTTCTCCCCCCCCCCACTGTGCTTGAGTCATCGCATGTCCCTTTCCTTCCTGAGAACTTCCTTTTCCTTTCTCTGCCCATAGCAACAGCTTGCATTTGGGAGATAGATGTAAAAAAGGTAAAGGCAAAGGCAGCCGTGTCCAACTCTAGGAGATGGCGCTCATCTCCATCTCCAAGCCCAGGGAGCCAGTATTGTTGGTTGGGACCAGTGTGAAGGGCAGCCCGATCCTGTGCTGTGACGACGCTGGTGCAGCCACTCCACCATAGCATGGGAATAGAGAATGCAGGAGGTCTCCCCGATATAAGAGGCATTTGTCCACTTGCCTCAGGATAAGTCCCAGCAGCCTCTATGGGCCTACTCAGGTTTGTATCAGCAAAAAGGCAAGCGCATGTCTGAGCAACTGTGTCAGGAAATCAGGCGCAGGAAGGAGGATAGGATATTGGGTTAGCTGCTGCCTCTACTCCCATCCCTCTCCAAGGCCCCATCCACCCATCCCATCACACCCCTGCCCCTTTACTTCCCCTTCTCACTTCTGTTCTGCCCTCCCTCTCACCTGTCCTATAGAGCAGCGGTACTCAAACTTTTCCTGCCAGTGGCTCCCTTGACCCCCGTGGCTGTTGGCCATGACTCCCCCTCGTGTTCCTGAGGGCTGGAAGTGACATCATTAAACAGGAAGTGGCCAGAAATATTAACTATATTAAATATATTATATTTATTATAATATGTTAAATATATATTAATATTAATTACCAGTCTGACCAACATTACACCCCCCCCCCCGGACCCCAATCCAACTGTCATTTCTCCCATTCTCCTTGGATAGGATTGAACCCTTTATTAATTTAATAAAATTACATATTTCCAGCAGCTGGTGGGGAAAACAAAAACAGACCATGAAAATATATCAGAGCTGATAAGGGTCTGGTTAGGAAGCTGATTTGTCTCCTATACTAGAAGATGCACAGCTCAAGCCTATGCATGTCTACTCAAAAGTAAGTCCCATTAGAGTCACTGGGGCTTACTCCCAGGAAAGTGTGGATAGGATTGGACTGGCAATCACTTCAGCAATGGCTGATAAGTATTCCCTTCAAATAGCAAGAATCATCATTTTAAAAATACAGCCTTTCCTCTTCAAGATGAATAAATCACTTTAAAAACAGTACCCTTTTTCTGCTCCTGGCCAAGTAAAGTGTGTGCTTCTCTCTCTTTCTCCCCCCCCCCCCTTTCCCAACTGCAAGGAAACAACTTTAAGACCCCTGGTGACTGGTAAAATAGGAAGCGTTTTATTTGGGGAGGGGGAAGAAAGTGGGAAAGTTTGGAGATTGAAAGGGGGGGAGTGGAAGAGGGAGGGGGTTGAAAAGAGATTTCACTTTGATGAGAAGCGATCCCAGGCTGGGAACTAGGAACCAACCAGACAAGAATCAGCGAGGGTTAAGGACTGCAAGCTGAGCATGCTCGGTACTTGCCAGATGGGGGTTGGAGTCAAAGAGCTTTGGAAACAACATGCAGTGAACACAGAAGGCAGCAGCCCCGGAGTGGAGGGAGAAGAGGGCGGGGCGGCAGCAGCCACTCTCACAGCTGAACAACTCCGGTTTCTTTTGCTTTAAAAAAAAGCACAGACAGGCTTGTATTCTGCCCAGGGGGCATGACTGTATCGCTGCAAGAGGACATCCCGCACCTCCCCTTTGAGTTCCTGGCGCCTCCCTAAAGAGCTGCACCGCAGTTTGAATAACACTGCCATAGAGTGTCTACCTGCTCTGGCGGGCACAGGCCTAGACTGGTGCAGGCCTTTGTGCCGGTGCCACGCGTTTCCAAGCAGCCACAACATGCCTTATAGCGTATTTCAACAGTGTGCACACTTGTCCCATCAGTGCTAGGTGGGATAGGATTGCGCTGTAACCCTCTGATCTGCCATACAGTACAAGTGCTGCTAGAGGAACAGCAGCAGGTGTGCTAGCAGAACAGCCAGCAACAGGCAGCCTACCAAGCTGGTCAGCTAAGCTCGGGGAGTTTTGGGGACCCTCAGGCCCTTAAGAGAGGACTGGGACTCTGAGAAGCCAATCAAAGCAGGTTTAAATTCAGAATGCATCCACTGATGTTTAATTCATGAAAGTCAGTTACCGTAAGAGGTACAGACAGTTTTTCTACCTCCAATACTTGTTGGTCCTTCCTGGCAGTGGAAATAAATAAGAAACCATATTGCTGAGCTATCTTTCTATGATGCACGCTTGGGGGGGGGGACTTTCTGCTGCTACGTTCCTTTGCGTCCCAACAGCCACTGGGCTACTTGATGTCATGCCCAGGCTGGAGAGCACTGAGCTGGAAAAGCAGAAGAGACTGGCTATAAATAGCGAGGTGGGGGGTTGGGGAAGAAGATGAAGCAAAGAAAATGGTAGCTTCCATACACAGGAAGGAACAGGTCGGCTTGCAAAGGACTGTGGGGAGGGCTAAAAAAAATGAGTGGCTGTCAGGATCCCAACTAGGGGGTAGGACTGAAGGAGGTATGTCATTGTACAAAACACAGGCATCCTGCCAGAGTGGACGTAAGAGCATTGTGGAACAGTTCCTGTCCAAAGCAACCCAACTGCAGCCTCTTGAGCTGGGGGGCAAGCACATTGTGGTGTAATGCCAAAGAGGGTGGCACTCCCTGCAAGATGCTGCCAAGCTCACCACTTGACATCAGTCTGTGTGCATCATGAGGAACATAGTCCTGGGGGGAAATAACTAGCCTGCCCGGGCCGAGAAGAAGGGCAGGCCACGCACAAAGCTGTCCAACTTGCTCCGAAAGAGCTCACTCTGGATAGTCTCATTCAGGTTGCAGAGTGGATTTTTGACCACGTAGTCGACGTAGATCTGGGGAGGAGGTAGAAGAACAAGTCACAAAATTATTGTGGTAGGACTCCTCAGAGCAGTCTTTGGGAGGTGGGAACAGAACTCTGGAGTCCTTGCCTCCCAAATGACTGGTCCTGTTCTGACTCCTCCCCCCAATTTCACATTAACTTCTTCTTTTAAGTTTATCCTTACGCAGATACAATCACTCTATCCCACCAAACAGCCAGGAGATATTCTGGTAGCACAGTACTTCTGTTCAGTTCCCGCTGCCAAATCAGCCAGGTGTTGATCCACAAACTTGAAAAATTCAATACACTGAAGTCACTGCTGGAATGCTTGAGTATGTTTCTGAGAGAAGGGTCTGGATTCCTTTTTCAAGAACAGGCTGCACCTCAACTCCTGACTTGCTGGTTCACATGTTATTAGAGTAGGACAGTGGTATTCAAACTGGGGTGTCGTGATGCCCCAGCCTGTGGGTCCTGGCCTCTGCCCCCTTAAGGGGTGGGGGCAGCCAGGAGACGGGGAAGGCAGCTGCATGATCCACAGGATCGCGCCACTCAGGGGGGCTGCAGGGGCTTGGGTGCACTTGCCCAAGCCTCCTGCAGCCTCCCGGGGGTGCAGGGAGCCCTGCGCAACCTTCGGCAGGGCTCCCCAGGTCAGGAAAAGGGAAAGCGGAGCGATTGCGCCCCGCTCCGCAAAACCGGAAGCAGAGCACAATCACTCCACTTTCCCTTCTGATCGGGCTGCGGGGGCTGGGGTGCAGCCTCCAGTCCCTGCAGCAGCCATCCCTGTGTGCCGGGAGCCCTGCATGAACGCTTGCAGGGCTCCCCAGGCCAGGGAAAGGGAGAGTGGGGAGACCTGGGGCGCCCTGCAGGTGCTTGCGCAGGGCTCCCCGCACAAAGGGACAGCTGCTGCATGGACTGGTGAGTGCATCCCAGTCCCTGCAGCCCCCTGAGTGACGCGATCCTGGGGCTCACTTCGCTGCCTTCCCCCTGCCCCTGCTGCCTCCCCCCGCAAAGACTTTTGCGGGTTTCAAACTCCCAGAGAGTTTGAAAACCGCAGGAGCAGGGGATGCTCAGACCTTCCTCGGTGCCTCTGTTCACAAGAGCAACATTAGGTCCTTTCTGCAGAGCAGAGAACCCAGGAAGTTCCTCCCCATGACTTAATTCAACATGATCCTTCTTGCGAACTGCTGTAGACCAAATGCATGTCATCAGTACCTTGGGAATCTTCCAGCACAACTCCTTCTGGAGTGCAGATGGCTGTCAGCTTGCGTTCATGAGAACACAGCTTCAGATTTAATGGAGATCACCTGGCAGTGGTAGCATTTCAAAATAGTTCTCCTGCCCCCTCCCCAATGCACAGCCACACCCAGCCCCTCTCTTTTGGCATGCAGAAGGTGGATGGGAAGTCAACCCCAAGGATTATGGGAGGGATGGGGAAAACTGGATGGGGGGACATAGACCTCACTCACACAGCTGTAGATCTGATGCAGCACATCCCGGATGTTCCCCACCCCCAAGTCAGTGTTCATCACCACCTTGAGCCCAGTAGGTGTTTCATAGTAGTGCAGTTTGTACTTGCTGGTCTGGAAGGAGAGAAAGCCATCCTTCCTGGGTAGAGGGATTAAGGAAAACCAAGAAGGAGGGAGCAGACAAACACCTTCCCCACCACGCTTGCTTCCAAACAGCCTTCCGTCCAGACCTACTTTGTGTAGCACAAATAAAAAAGCAAGAGACCAAACTTCCTCCCTCCGCCCCGCACCACCAAAAGGACTCTACTGCTCTTGGGGTGAAAGGATACATGTCCACTGGGCTCATCTTGCTTACAAAGGAGCGGATGGAGAAGAGCATGCCATACATTAACTTGAACTCCTGCAGGAGAGAGAAGACACAGAGGAAGGAGGAATCAATGCTCGGCTAAGTCAGTGACAATCACTTCCTACCCTCTGGTGTCACCTTGTGGCCAGTTGCATCAGAACACTCAGGCAACAGTCAAACTAGAACAGTTGACTGTATGTGGAAAGGCTGGAAAGCAAAGTTCAGAACAAAAACAGTTCTGAACTTTGCTTTCCACATACATAAACCCTAATTTCACTTTTCTACAAACTTTATACATTGCACCATGCATCAGTTCAAGAGCAGTGCTGTCCTTTCCCCTAGGAGGACCTGAGACCTGACACTTTAGGGTTCCAGTCCTACACAGCACCTCCTAGCGCCTACCTGGTGCTACACAGTCATATGGAAGTTGGGAGAAGAAAAAAAATTCTCAACCTACTTTCTTACCCAGACCACCTAGTGCCAGTCTTAAGAACATAAGAGGTGCTTTACAACCACTTCATAAGTGACCTTATGAGACAGGGTTGAGTAGTGAGGTGGCTAAGTTTGCAGATGAAACCAAACTTTTCCGAGTTGTGAAGACCAGAAGTGATTGTGAAGAGCTCCAGAAGGATCTCTCCAAACTGGCAGAATGGGCAACAAAATGGCAGATGCGCTTCAATGTCAGCAAGTGTAAGATCATGCACATTGGGGCAAAAAATCAAAACTTCACATATAGGCTGATGGGTTCTGAGCTGTCTGTGACAGATCAGGAGAGAGATCTTGGGGTGGTGGTGGACAGGTCGATGAAAGTGTCGACCCAATGTGCGGCGGCAGTGAAGAAGGCCAATTCTATGCTTGGGATCATTAGAAAAGGTATTGAGAACAAAACGGCTAATATTATAATGCCATTGTACAAATCGATGGTAAGGCCACACCTGGAGTATTGTGCCCAGTTCTGGTCTCCGCATCTCAAAAAAGACATAGTAGAAATGGAAAAGGTGCAAAAGAGAGCGACTAAGATGATTACTGGGCTGGGGCACCTTCCTTATGAGGAAAGGCTACGGCGTTTGGGCCTCTTCAGCCTAGAAAAGAGAATCCTGAAGGGGGACATGATTGAGACATACAAAATTATGCAGGGGATGGACAGAGTGGATAGAGAGATGCTCTTTACACTCTCACATAACAGCAGAACCAGGAGACATCCACTAAAATTGAGTGTTGGGAGAGTTAGGACAGACAAAAGAAAATATTTCTTTATGCAGCGTGTGGTCAGTCTGTGGAACTCCTTGCCACAGGATGTGGTGACAGCATCTGACCTGGATGCCTTTAAAAGGGGATTGGATAAGTTTCTGGAGGAAAAATCCATTATGGGTTACAAGCCATGATGTGTATGTGCAACCTCCTGATTCTAGAAATGGGCTATGTCAGATGCAAGGGAGGGCACCAGGATGCAGGTCTCTTGTTATCTGGTGTGCTCCCTGGGGCTTTTGGTGGACTGCTGTGCAATACAGGAAGCTGGACTAGATGGGCCTATGGCCTGATCCAGTGGGGCTGTTCTTATGTTCTTAAGAGTATAAAGCGTATCTCTCTATCCAAACTCAACTTGCCAGATGAACAGATTCATATGACAGTTATATTAAAAAGTAGTAACTATACTGACAGGAGAAAATGTTTTGAAGAGGGCTGGTCTCCAGTTACAATCTCAGTGAGGAAAAAGCATAACAACCTTCATGTATTCACTTCTGGAATTGGCAAATGGACATTGTGGGGTTGTATACATACATACATACAAGTGAACTACTATCACCCTTATTTTTGAGCATCAGTCTGTTCTACAAATTTACTATCTTGAAGACTTTCTAAGTTATAACGAAAAGATCTTTAAAGATTCATATTCTTCTGTACAGTCCTTATACATGCAGCACTGACAAAACCACAGGTTTGCCACTTGCTTTGCCACTTGCGTTTACTTGAGTAACTAGTAGTGGCAAAGGGGCATTCAGATTAAATGGACATTTGACATTCACAAACACCTGTCTGGCCTTCACCCCATTTCTCCATTCTTTAAGAGTTCACAATTTCAAAGGATGTAGCAGCAGCTGTTAAAGTAGCTTTGAAACTCAGGAAAGGATGACCTGGGCCATCAGGCAAATTTCAACAGTGGCCTGAACCTCCTTTCAACGGACCAGGAAAGTGAAAGCTTCCAGAACAAGGAAAGTGTTAAGGTATCTTTGGCTGCAATCTTATATGCTTCCTGGGGAGTAGGCCCCATGAGACTGAAATGTAAGTAACCATACAAGATAATACTGACAAGGACCTCTGAACTCATCCAAAGTCTTTTCCTCACCCAAAATTCCCAAGTGCCTGGGAGTAGCAGGCAGGGCTCCTAGTCGAGAGCACAGGTTTGCACCCTGGCTCCTCTATATCTCTAGTCAGTCTCACCTCCTCCTTAGAGATGCCTGCTTGCTTTTTCCGGTTCCACTCACTATAGTGTAGGCAGATGCCGTTGCGGTCAAAGATGTACAAATTATGCACAGTCATCTGGAAAAAAAGGAGGACATCCAATATGCATACTCGTATATACTTATTTTCTTTAGGCTATTTTTATCCCTTAATGGGGTGCTCAACATGGGCTACAAATTAAAAACTGAAGTGCAAATTACAGTATAAAACATACAATCAGCCAAGGAGAACAACAACAACAACAGTGTTGAGATAAAAACACAGCATAAATATAATATAAAAGTACAGCATAGAACAGTAACAGAGCCCACAGAAAGGCAATCAAGCAGCCTGAGAAAACTGCATAAGCACCAGAACAACTTCCAAATCATGTGCGTTTCTACTCCTCTAGGCACACAGATGGAGATGGGCACCCACCGCGTCCCTACTGCAGCTCTGCCACCCTCCCTGCGTCGCCCACCTCCAGCACTCGCAGCTCTCGGTGCTCCCTGATCCCGGGACTCCGACCACGGAGAGCTCCCCCACACAGAGTGCTTCTGCCCCCGCCCAGCACTGCAGGAGGGAGGGAGGGTTGGCGGCACTGCTCCCTAAAGCTCCCCTTTCCTGCGGAGCCTGACGGGGCCCCGATCCCGGCCCTGCCCCGCTTCTGGCCCTTCCTCCGGGGCCTCCTGCAGTGAACTTGAGACTGCCGGGCAGGGAGGGGTCTGCGGGCGCCGTGCGCATCGCTGATGCCCGTAAGACCTCCCGGCCTGTCGGGGGGGGGGAGCTTGGAGGCTTCTCAGGCGGTCTGCGGGATTCGTCACCTTGCAGGGCTCGTCCGAAGCGACCCGCTACGGCAACCCAAAGGCAGGCGGACCCGCAGGAGAGCCCCGCGCGCCCCCCCCACCGCTGCAAGGCCTCCCCTGCAGGAGCGCCAGAAGAGCTGCTGCGTCGGGAGCGGGACAGCCGGAGCAGCGCCTGGACCCGCGCTCGGACCTCTCAGTCCAGCCCTCGCCAGCCAGGCAGGCCCCGCCCCGCCCCCCGTGGCAGGGAGTTCCGCAGGCCAAGCACCCCGAGAGAGAAGCGTCCTCGGGGCTGCCTGCCCTGCTGCTGCTCCTGAGCGTGGCTTATTGACGCGAGTCACCTGGAAGCAGCCGCCCCGAGCCTGCGGGGAGCGCCGCGCCAGCTACGGGGAGAAAGGGGTGCCTCACCTTCTTCCTTGTCGCTATGGCAACCTGTCCCGGCCCCACACCTTCAACTTCCTGCGCGCTCGCTGATTGGTTAACTGTTCTGCGCATGCGTAGAGGCGCGCCAGACCGTACTCGCCTCAGCTGTCCCGCGCGTGCGCAGTGCCACCCCTTCCACAGCCCGCCGTACCCGTCCGTTGGCGCTGAGCGCGCATGCGCGGTTGTTGCCCTCGAGGAAAATGGCGGCGACGGCTTCGCTGCGCTCACATCTCCCTCCTGAGGTGCTTGGCAGGAGTGACGGGCGGGGGGGGGTGACGCGCTTGGGGGGCGCTGACTGACTGAGGCGTGCAGAGGTGGGGGGGAAGCAACAGAGAGGCCTAGTGGAAGGAGCCCTGTCAGCGGCAGCGCCTGAAACGGGCAGGAGGTGCTTGGGCGGGGCTAGAGGCCCGGGGGCGTGGCTTTGCGGAGCTGTCTATCTTATGCGGTGTGGGCGGGGCTTAAGGAGCGGGGGCGGGGCCTTTGGAATGCAAGTGGGCGGGGCTTCTTCGGTGCGACTTAAGCCCCGCCCACGGATGGCGCGGGGCCTGTCCAGTGACGCTTAAGCCCTGCCCACACAGAGGTGTTAGGGATAGTTCTGGGAGGGAAAGCACAGAGACAGTGGCGTAGCCAGAGGGGGGCAAAGCACTAAGTTTTGCAGGGAGTCACTTCACAGTGTGCAAAGCACTAAGTTTTGCAGGGAGCCTCCCTGTGGCGTGCAAGCAGACCCTCTCCTTCCCCCTCGGAGTGGCGTTCGCCTCAGTTTTGCTTCCCCACCCGGAATGGCTCCAAAGGGGAGGGGAAGGGCCGCTTGCACACTGCAGGGAGGCTCCCTGAGAAACTTTGTGCTTTGCCCCCCTCTGGCTATGCCACTGCAGAGAGGACAAGCAGAGGGGATGGAATCCCATCCATCCTCCCCCGTGCCGTGCCTGCTTCTTGCTCCTTTCCCGCTAATGCCACTTCATTCCTCCTTTGCCATTTCAGTGGGGAAGCCTCAGCGGCCCTCGGATGGTGTCCTGCAGCGCTCCACCAAGCGTCTCCTCCCAGCACAGTTTAGTCTGCACTCTGCACGTCTGAGTGTGCCTCCCCTTCCCGTCACATCCTCCCAACTCATGCCATGGCGGAGAAGAGGACGTGCCCGACGTTGACCTCTTCCATCCACAGCGAAGATTTCTTGAGCGACATGGAACTGTTGCCGGCCACAGTGCCCACCACCCCAGTGCAGCAGGCCCCTCACTCCCAGCTGGCCACCCCCTATGCCTCCAAGGTGACAGCGCAGCTCTATGCATCCTTACAGCAGAGCCGGCATGCTGAGGCTCAGGCCTTCTCCCATCTGGAGAATCAGCATAACTTGGGCTTTGCCAGGGCAGTGGAGGACCCCGAGGTAGATTTGGACACTCTGGCCAAGGAGCTGAGCCTCCAGCTTTCAACTAGTGTGGAGGCCAGTGCTTACAGGAAGGTGAGGAGCTGAAAGACCAGACCACTTTGGAGGAGCAGGCTGCAGCCAGACTCAGGATCAAGCTCATTCTCTTTCTTTCCTGCAGGGCGGTGCTGCTGAGTCCCGCCATATCTCAGAGATGGAGAATGTGCGCTGCCACCTGCAGAGCATGCTTCGTGAGTCCAGGGATGCTGCAGACGGTGAGAGTGAGGGAGAGAGGGGGAGGGCCTGTGGTGCAATGAGAAGCCTTTCCCACATCCCTAGCCCCATCATGTACCTATCATCACAGGGTCCTCTGGGAGGAGCCTGTTTGCTTATGGGGAGGGCAGGAGACAGCGACAGCATCAGCTTCTTGGCTGAGAGGCTTCCGCCACTGCTGTCACCACACAAAGGTGGGTGCTGGTGGGGGGGGGGTCTTTAGGCTATGATCAGGTAGGCCTTCTGATGGCTGTGCACCCTTACTCTGTGCCTGAGCTGGCCCACTTGGAATGCCACCTCTGTAAAACCTTCCTTCTGCTTGAGCTCTTTTACTTCTCTTCATGTTTCTGAATTTCTCACCAGTGCTCAAGCCCACTAGGTTCTAGTCCCCTTCTAGTGTCTGAGTTCTCTCCCATCTGCCAGTCTTGCAGCGAAGTTGGGAGTGCACCATGTGTTAGTCTGTTCTCAGCAAGGCTCTGCTTGATGCTAAGAAACTGAAGAGCAAGACTTCCCCAATTGCTCTGTCCTCAGCTCTCAGTTCTGATGTGGCAGGACTCTTTGAGCAACGCTTATAAGTCAATGATGGACATCGCACAGCTAGCCTGCCCTCTTCCAGTGATACTCAGCTGTGGGAAAGGGAGTAGGTTCTATCTCCCATTGTCTGCCCAGCCACCCTCTGTGACATCTGCACATGGGAATTCTCCCTCTCTGTCTATCTGCAGGGGAGGCCATTGGAGTGGGGAACTTTGAGCGGAAAGACGACGATTCCTTTGAGAGCGACAGCACGGCAGCCCTGCTCAAGTAAGAATATAGAGCCATGCTGGATCACGCCTAGGGCCCACCTATTCCAGCTTCCTGCTGGCCAGAAGAGGCCTCAGGCAACAAAACACCTGTAACCTGTTGCCATTTCTTTGCATCTGGCATTTGGAGAGAGGCTACCTCTAAAACCTGGAGGCTGCAAACAGATCATTACTTGTAGCCTGGGGTGGACTTTTCTTCCATCAATCTGTCTAATTTTTTCAAGGCCTTTAGGCCCGATGCTATTATAATATTCTGTGGCAAGAGTTCCACAGATTAATTATGCACTGGTAAAGAAATATTTCATCTTATCTGTTTTGACTCTCCGGCCAGTCAATTTTAGGGAATGTCCCCTGGTTCTAGTATTGTGCAAGAGGAAAAAGAACTTCCCTCTGTCCACACCATGCATAATTTTATATGCTTCAATCATGCCCCCCTCAGGCACCATTTTTCTAGAGACTGAAGAGCCCCAAAGGCTGTAGCCTTTCCTCGTAAGGGAGGTGCCCCAGACCAGTAATCATTTTGGTCTCTCTCTTCTGCACCTTTTCCATTTCCACTATAGCTTTCTTGAGATGTGACCAGAACTGGATGCAATATTCCAGATGTTGCCATTGATTTGTACAATGGCACAGTAATATCAGCAGTTTTATTCTCAATTCCTTTTAAAATGGTCATGAGCATGGAATTGACCTTTTTTACTGCTGCCGCATGCACGGTATGCTGCATGCCTTCATCAAAGCTGTCCATCCGCACCCCAAGATCTTTCTCCTGAGCCGTCACAGACAGCTCAGAATCCATTACTGTATATGGGAAGTTTTGATTTCTTACCCCCCCCCCCCGGGCATTACTTTACACTTACTTTCATTGGAACACATCCAGCATTTTGCTGCCCATTCCCTGAGTTTGGGGAGATCCTTCTGGAGCTGATCTGCTGCTGAATATTATTTCAGGTCATTAAAAACCTTTTTATACCTTGGACCAGTTGGTATCACCCTGTTAAGTGAGGAGCTCCTGTTACACACAAGTTGCTGCCTTGTCAAGGGCTAGATAAGGGATCCCTAAATAAACAGCCAGGGGGTAATTTTTAGGGCTAGCCAGGGCTCTCCGGATTGTCTTTTAGTTGGTTGTACTTGGGGCCTGTTTGACACAGTGAGGGCGCAATCCTAACCAACTTTCCAGCATTGGCATAGCTGTGCCAGTGAGTCATGTGCTGCGTCTTGCAGTTGGGGGGCAGTCATGGAGGACTCCTCAAGGTAAGGCAATGTTTGTTCCCATACCTTGGAGTTGCATTGCCCTTATGTCAGTGCTAGAAAGTTGGTTAGGATTGTGGCCTGAGTTATTCTGAATTCAGTTCTGTCTTTGTTCTCGTATTCGGAGGATAAATGGAAGTGCCTGTCTGTGGTAGTTTGTCTTATCAACACTAGCAGGCTTATTTTCTGAGTGGAATTCACAGTTCCACAAAGAAAGAGTGGAAAAGAAATGTCAGAAGAAGAGATGGCTTGTTGGATTGGGGCCCTGGCAGAATCACTGTGTAAACGAGGGGGTAATGTGGCTAACCCTGACATTTAAGCTCCAGGGCACGTACTAGAGTTGGAGAGGTGGGGACTGGCTGGGGCCAGATTTCCTGGGTTTTTCATCTGCACTTAATGGCTTTTGCAGGAAAAAAAGAAGTGGGGAGCGGGAGCAGGGAGAGGGCTGCTCTATGAATGACATTCTCCTTGTTGCTTTGCCCCAGTGCCCGGCCCCTACAGGAGGTGTCTCCGCCTGGCTCCTTGATGGGCTTTGAGGAGCTGTTCCCACGCTACACCAGCCTGCGCCTGGGCCAGGTCCAGGTCCGTGAGCATGCTTCATATGCCGATGCCCACCTGCTCAAGGACTCTTTGGGCAAGGAACAGGCCCGGCGGAAGGTGAGTGGCAGAATGCTGCTGGGATCATCTACGTGGTAGGTTTGCAGATAATTGGTTTGCAGAGGATTTTCTGCTGGAGCAAATGGGCCCCAGCCTGCAGTCTTGGCCTGCCAGCTTGCTTGGATAATGTCCAAAGTTGTTTTCAGACATATTTCTCCCAGACCAAAAAAGGCTTAGCTGCCTGAAGCCTCCTTCATAGGGAAAATAGCCTGTGGAGGCCAGTGTCTGGCTGAAATCCTGTATACATTTACCTGGGAGTAAGTCCTACTGAACTCAGTGCCTAGGACTGCATTGATAGAACGGCAGGTTGGCCGGCAGCTCTTCCCCTCCCTCCTTCGCTCCCACCTACAACTCCCACCTGAGCCTTTCCTAAGGGTCAGGATTACTGCTCTGCATTTGGCAGCCAAAGCTTCTTGAAGGATGTACCAATAGGGCTAATGTGGGGGAGGGGTGCATGTCATGTGATCTGCGACTTTAAGCAACAGCTCTTGGGCTTAGCTGGCATCATGGCTTTTAATGAGCTTTTTGTCCTCCCAGCCACGTGGTCCCCGTTCACCCTCATCGTGGGCGTCTCTGCCCATGGGAAGGAAACAAGAACAGATCCCAGTCAGCCAAAGGGCCTTTGTTCCTGTCTGGCATTCCATGGGCCAGCTCTCCTCGAATGCCTGATAAGGGGAGAACTTGAGAGACTTTGCAAAAGGTTAGAGCCAGCACTAGCAATTAGGGAAAGGGCTGAGGAATCAGTGTTCCAGCTGTGTTCATCCTAAAGCTCCTAAGAGAGTCCAGGAGTCCTGATCACTTCCAGACCTGTCTCTTTTCCTCAGTGTCTGGCATGCGTGTTCAAGGTCTCCGTGTGCCTTCAGGCAGGGAACATCATGCTCTTTGTAGAAGCTAGTGTCTGATAATTGCAACTTGAATTTTTTTAAAGGAATTTTTTAGCCCATATGTGTGTTGGCAACCTTCAGTCTCGAAAGACTCTGGTATTGCGCTCTGAATGGTGGTTCTGGCACAGCGTCTAGTGTGGCTGAAAAGGCCAATCCGGGAGTGACAATCCCTTCCACACCGGGAGCAAGTGCAGTCTGTCCCTGGTCTGTCTCCCTGGCTATGGGCCTTCCTTCTTTGCCTCTTTGCCTCAGACTGTTGGCAAAGTGTCTCTTCAAACTGGGAAAGGCCATGCTGCACAGCCTGCCTCCAAGCGGGCCGCTCAGAGGCCAGGGTTTCCCACTTGTTGAGGTCCACTCCTAAGGCCTTCAGCTCCCTCTTGCAGATGTCCTTGTATCGCAGCTGTGGTCTACCTGTAGGGCGCTTTCCTTGCACGAGTTCTCCATAGAGGAGATCCTTTGGGATCTGGCCATCATCCATTCTCAATATGAAACTAATTTGAAAATAGAGGCAGAGTGATCTCAGAGCTAACCAGGGTTTCCAGACATCTTCTGTGTTCACTGATGTGTTTTCAGTTTACAAAGCAAGGACACATACTCACATTCTCTTACTAGTTAAAAGCAAAATGGAGCTGTGTGACATGATCCTGAGGATACAGTTCTTGTTCAAGAACAGCGGACATTTCTTGTTCGGTTAAATCAAGCCTCATCCAGCCCAGCAGTCCCTGAAAGAATCGCAGCTGCCTGCAGATGATCAGGGGCTCTCAGGAAATGATCCAAGCAGCCACACAGATCCCCCTTGCCCACCCCTGCCTCAAGCCATTCTCTGGTGGGGCAGGCAGCTGAAGTGTGGCATGGCAAAATCTTATTAAATTATTGTGCTTATGTCCTTGGTCCTCCTCCAGTCTTCCCTGGTCTGTGTTCAAATCCTCCACACACACCTCCCCCCACTACAATTTGTCCTCAGAACTGCAGAGGATCTCTAGCTCTCAGTCCTTCTAATCTCTCCTTTCTGTCACAACAAGTGTCTTCCAGAGGGTGGGTGAGGAGTGGTGGTGCACAGAGAAGAGTTTAACCCTGGCCAGAAGGGGACGCTGTCGTGCTGCAGACTCAACCCATGTGCCAGTGACATGAGCCTGACCTTGCAGGAGCTGCTGCCAATCTCCTTGCCTGGCTTTAAGCTGCTTGCTGGGGTGGGTGGAGGGTTGACCAGCCCCCTCCAAAGGCTCAGTTTAGTCCACTAAGCCTATTATAATGTAGCCTGCCCTCCCTGGCCCAGGTGCTGCTTGGAACCCAAATAAAGCTAGCTGGCATTTTGCCTTGAGACTCTGACTGCCGTTCCCAAGCGTCCTTGTGACTGCTGGTGCAAAAATCTGGGGAATAGAATGCACAAACACCTGTTCTTTGGGGGCAGTGGAGAGCTGGGCTGCACTGACGCCTACGTTCCATGGCCTATAGAATAGCCTGACTCTGATGAAGAGTTACATTAGCACAGCCAAGCCTGAACGCCAGAACTGAACATTTAAAGCATCTTCTCTGACTCACAGCCCGATCCTAACCAACTTTCTAGCGCCAATGAAGCCACAGTACGGTCCCAAGGGATGGGAACAAACTTTCCTTTACCTTGAGGCCGCTGTGACTGCCCCCCTCATAGAATGCAGCACGTGTCCCGTTGGCACAGCTGCATTGGTGCTGGAAAGCTGGATAGGACTGGGCTGTCAGCCTACCTGACAGTCATGCTTTCTGAGCAAGGAGTCTTTCTTCCTGCCAGATCCCAGAGACTGGTTGTGGCTGTCAGGTGGTGAGGGAAAGGGTACATGTTCAGGTAAAGCGACTTGATTATGCTCTCATGTATTTCAAAGTTGAGCCTTCGCACTGAAAAGGTTTGGGGAACCTGAGTCCCTCCAAATCCTGCTTAACAGACTTGAACTCCTTTTCATTTGACACTGAAGGTGAATTCACAAAGGCTATATTTTGGCACAAGGGTTTGCCACAATATGATTTTGCCCATCAGCTTTTGCTCAGTGAAATTACCTTGTGAGAAATGGAGGTGGGGTGGGAGAGAGACTTGCAGCCATACCAAAGAGGAGGGAGATAAGTGGAGCATGTGAGAACCGGAGTGGGTGGGAAATGCCACCAAACCCCTTTCCAGCCTCAGAAAGAGAGTCGTGTCAGTGCTAGGGTCTCCCATGTTACCCTTGTCACTGCACTAGGGAGGCCAGTGGTCTCCATAGGGACAAGCAGCAGCTTTAGGCATTTCTACCTGAGAGACAGGCAGTCTGATGAGCCTACTCTGGAAAGGCTTGTTCATGTGAACTACAGACTGACCCCTCCAATGTCACTGAACGGGATCCTCCTTGTGGAAGCTGGGCTCTGGTAACCAAAGCTCAGGCAAGCAGAAGAGAAGTAAGGCACACCCTCTTGGACAACCTGGAGCGTGGCATAAAAATCAGTGTCTGTCCCAAACCTGACAGCCAGATTTTCTTAAAAAGATTTCCATCCCTCATGGCTATGGAGGGAAAAAAACGGAAACATGAAGTTTGGGGGGCCCTTGGGCAGAGCTGGGTCTCGAGTTTCTAGCACAGTGACCTCTCCTGTGAATGCAGTTTCCTATCTCTATAGCTCAGCCCCCCCCCCAGCACCCAGACACTCCAGCCTTCCACCGCATCAATCAATCAATCAGTCAACAGTATTTATATACTGCTTTTCAACTAAAAGTTCACAAAGCGGTTTACAGAGAAAAATCAAATAACGTAAATGGCTCCCTGTCCCAAAAGGGCTCACAATCTAAAAAGATGCAAATGAATACCAGCAGACTGCCACTAGAACAGACAGTGCTGGGGTGAGGTGCATCCGAGTTCTTGACTGCTTTCTCCCCTCCCAAACTCCCTAGCACTGTGAACGGCACATCCAGACCCTGCAGAACCGCATCCTGGAGTTGCAGCAGCAGCTGGCTGTGGCCATCTCAGCCGACAAGAAGAAAAACGGCATGATAGAGCAGCTGGACAAGGTAAGAGGAGAGGGGTGCATGACCACGAGTGGGCTGGAACTGGCGAAGTAGGAGAGAAATGAGGATTGGGGGTCCTGGGGCAGAGAGAGAAGCAGCTGACCCCGCCATTGGGAGCTAGCTTTGCTGCAGTCCACAGCTGCATCTCCAGTTACCAGAACTGGGACAGTTCTCTGCCTGAAGCTCTGGAGAGCCACTGTCCATCAGAGCAGGCAGGGCTGGTTGAGATGGACTGCTGGCTTGACTGAGTGGAGGGCAGCTCCAGGGTCTTCCAAGTAGTCCCGTTGCCTCAGAGGATTCCCTCTTAAGAACATAAGAACAACCCTGCTGGATCAGGCAAAAGGCCCATTTAGTCCAGCTTCCTGTATCTCACAGCGGCCCCACCAAATGTTTCAGAGAGCACACAAGACAACAGACACAACCTGCATCCTGGTGCCCTCACCTGCATCTGGCATTCTGACATAGCCCATTTCTAAAATCAGGAGGTTGCACATCATGGCTTGTAACCCGTGATGGATTTTTCCTCCAGAAATTTGTCCAATCCCCTTTTAAAGGCTTCCAGGCCAGATGCCATCACCGCATCCTGTGGCAAGGAGTTCTACAGACTAACTACACCCCGAGTAAAGGAATATTTTCTTTTGTCTGTCCTAACTCTCCCAACACTCAATTTTAGTGAATGAGCCCTGGTTCTGGTGTTGTGTGAGAGGGAAGAGAGCACCTCTCTGCCCAATCTATCCTTCCCATGCATAATTTCCAAAGGGGTCCAGCCTCCTCTCCCCAAACCAGAAAAAGTAACTTCTCTCTTGTTGCTACTCCTAGAGTGAAACAGAAGCAGGTCGAGAGCCCCTGAAATGAGCAATCAGTACCTGTGTAGATCAGAAGAATTTGCCTGTGTTTCTACTTCCAGTGCTCAAAACATCTTTCAAAGGGAATACACTACTCAGAGTCTTACAGAGAAAGAGAGAGAGAGTCTGTGTGTGTGTGGGGTGGGGGGCAGCCCTGGACTGTGACATTGATGGCAGATGTGACATGCGGAGGAGAGAAGGGGAACTGACCAAACTACAGTCCATTTATAACTTTCTCTTTGGCCAGTAGGCAAGGGGTCTTTCCAAACAGGGCAGCCCTACAATCTACCCCAGTCAGTTTACTCCGACTGCCACTGTGGGAGGCATCTGACAGAGCCTTTTTTCCTCCTCTCTGCAGACTCTGGCCAAGGTGGTGGAGGGCTGGAACCGGCACGAAGCTGATCGAACAGCAGCACTGCGGAGGCTGCAAACAGAGAAGGAGGCAGCAGAGCAGGCGCTGGGAAGGCAGAAGGAGGTGCGACTGGGGCAGGACCTCAGGGCTGTCTGCTCACCTCTCCCATCACCTTTTGATGGACGGCACCGGAGGCTTTGTGACTCTGTGGTTTGCAGCTGCGCCGGATCAGTGGTGTGGCTCATGCACCCCAAATGGCAGCTCAGAGCCAGGCCTGCTTCTCCCTTAAGAAAACATCCACTACTTCTTTTTTTTAGAAAGTGGCAGAAACAGAAGGACACCTCCAGCAAGCCCGGGCCGTACTCAGTCGGGAGCAACAAGCCGTCAGCCTGCATCACAAGGAGAAGGAGGCCTTGGTATGTTGGTGATGGAGCTTGGTCTGCCATCGTCCCTCAAAGCTGCTACAATACATGTGAAGTGAAGAAGCAGTGAAATAGGAATTGTTTGCCTTAGAAGTAAACACATGTAAGAGCTTCCATCTTCTTGATGTCTACTCCAGGTTCAGTGACAGGTTGCTGGTCCCTCCAGGTTCAGTGACAGGTTGCTTCTAAATCTCAGTTGCAGGGGAGTATTGGTGAGAGAGAAGCACGCCTTCCTCCCTGACTTGCGAACTTCCCCAACGTAGCTGTGGGCCACCATGTGAAACAGGATGCTGGATTAGCGGGTGGTTTGTTCCAGCAAGGCCTTAGAGCTGATCCTAGCCCTAACCTTTTGTTAGCCTTTCTTATCTTACCGAGTCTCATGGCTCTTGTGGACAAAGTCTGGCACTGTGTGACTGGCACCCGTGATAGGCACAAATAGTCTTCTCACAGCCAGGATCCTGACTGCTGGCTCCTGAGGGCAAACACAGGGGGGTGACTGTCTCCCATCGTGCGCTGCTTGTGCCACTCCTGGAGCATTGTGCTGGGGCTAGCCTGACCTTTGATTTGACACAGTGAAGTAGGAGCATAGAGTTGGAAGGGCCTCTCAAGGCCATCTAGTCTAACCCCCTGCTCCAAGTAGGAAAATCCTCTCTAGAGCATCTCTAAAAGGTGCCCACCAAGCCTCTGCTTGAAGACCTTCAGCAAGGGGGAACTTGCCACTGTTCCATCACTGAACCGCTCTTACCAATAAGCATTTCTTTCTGATGTCTAGCTGGCAACTCCCCCCCCCCGCCCCATCAGATCTGGCACTTTCATGTCCAGACGGACACTCTTGTCCTGATCTATTCACTCCCCCCCCCCCGGCAGGAGGAGGAGAAGGCATCTCTGTCGTGCAGGTTGGAGGCAGAACATCAACGCGCCTGCAGCCTGGAGGCTGAGTGGGATCTGGAACGCCGCCAGCAGGAGGCCCTGCGAGCCACCCTGGAGGAGCAGCAGAAGAGCTGGGGTCAGCGGGAGAGGCAGCTGGAGCAGCAGTGCCAGGCTCTGCAGGAGGAGAGCCGCATCCAGCTGGACAAGGAGAGAGTAAGAGTGGGGCTCCCCAGGCCTTCCTATGCTCCTGCAAGCCTAGTTTGAAAGGGTAGAAGAGAACACTTGTGGAGGACTTAGAGGGCCCTTCTTCTTCCCTCTTTAGTTAATAGAACCTTGCCCCCCCATCTGCCTGTTTGCAGGAGCACAGAGTGCCACTGAATTGGCCAACCAAGTCACACTCAGCTGTTGACCTTGGGGCTTTCAGCTGAACATGCCGAGGGCTGGGCTGGGCTGCAATCCTGAACTTGTCCTAGTGAGGAAGTCCCTTAAATTCAGTGAGATTTGCTTCTTTATTACATAGGACTACCCCCCCAAAAAGCAAACTTTTTTAAGTTGCCAAGGATGGTTGAATGAATTTAGGATATTGGGTGCAAAATCCAAAAGTGGCATCAGTTTTGCCTGATTAACTCATATTTTGGGGGTACAGCATACCCATGTTAGTGAAGGATTCAAGCAGCTTCCTTGTGAGGTAACCGTGGCATAGGCTTCCTCATGAGGAAGCGGCTGGAATCTGCATATAAGGTGGCTATGCTGTATCCTCAAAACTAAAGCTAACTGGGCAAAACCAGTGCCGTTTTTGGATTCACCACCCCAAATATACCCAAGAATAGATCTACCTTTTAGGGCAACAAAATGTGTGTAGGCTCATGTTTTACAAGGCTATCAGTGTGCTTGGCTCTTGGCAAAGCACTGGAGGACTTCAGGGTCCCTGCCTTGAACAATGCAACCTTTGATACAGGGAGACCACAGAGGGAGGTGGAAGCAGGAAGTTCATGGTTAAATTTCACCTTTAGAGCCAGCAGGTGGAACTTATGGTTTGGAAGTAGATGAATGGGGTTGATTAATGAATGAATGAGGCAGAAAGTTGATGAGGATATAAGAATGAAGCAGCCCTAAAGATTCAGGTACAAGATGTAAAAATGCAGGCACTGACACCCACCAGCATCCCTTGTGCCCTCCGTTCCAGCTTCCTCGACCCTTTTCCCAGAAACTGTCTCTCAGTGAAATAGACCAACCTTGTCCTGACTCCTCTGTTCCACATCTTACTTGTTCACTGGGGTTTGCTGGAGATGGACCTGAGGAGGAAGAGACAATAAACAAGGAATCAGACTATTCTAGAACTCTTGAAATAAGATAAGGAGTGCAGACCTTATCTGGCATCTTGTTACAAATGTCTGCATTAGTCTTCCTTGGTTTCAACCCAACCTCTTTTCCTGGAGAACCCAGAAGACTCACAGCCCAATCCTAGCCACACTTTCCTGGGAATAAGCCCCTTTGACTCCAGTGGGACTTACTTCTGAGTAGACATGCCTAGGATTGGGCTGTTATTCCCTCTTCTGTCCACATGCATGTGTTGAAAGGGTGTGGCCTCTTTTGGTTAAAGGGCGGGGCTGACTCTGCCCTTGCCCAGCAGCTGCAACCTCTTACTCTGCAGTTTGCTATGGGGTCTCAAGAGTGGGAAGAGTTGCAATTTGTTGACCAACCCTGTGTGAAGAAAAGGCAGAGACCTCCCAGATCAGTGAGTTATGGGGTCAAGAAGTTTCACCTCCATCCTAATGACTTTGTGGTGTGAACAGCTGTTTGTGGGTTGCATCTGATCTAAGCTCACTGGAGTAGTAAAGCTCTCTGTGACCTTCTGCACCTCCTCAGTATTCTTTCTGCCTTCAGCATTCATTTTAACATGCGGGGTTCTCATCGATGTAGAGAATAGCTCGAAGTATGCAAAATTTGTCCTTAGTAAGTTTCAATGTTTCTGATGGTCAGAGGCAAGTGCCTTCCCTTCTCTAATCTTCTGCCTGAGATAAGAGCCTTTATCTTGACTCCTGACCTTGTGATCTGAGGGTTAGATGTGGAGACACAATACAAAAGGGGGCATGTTCTGTTCAGAATTACTTGCCTGCTATCTTTAAACTGGGGGGGACTAGAGAGAGAGAACCCACTTACTCTCCTTCCAAGGCTCCTGTGTACCTTGTCCTTTAAAACTCTTCCAGTCACTGTGCCCCTTACTAGGAGAGCTTCACCTGGTGGATTTTTGCCTATGAGGCAGTTGTTGCAGCTAAAGACGCTCCATTGGAAAAGGAAATGGAGGGAAAAAAGGATTTATTCTTGGATGTAGTCCAATAGATTAGTAGTGTAGCAATATTTTAAATGAAGTAAGTAAAGTCCAGTTTCTTCTCCTATCTCTGTATCTTTAGTCTTGCTATTCTGGATTCACAGTTTAATCACATAACACATTCAGACATGCTGTTTGTGAGGAGGTGAAGCCATAGAAGAATACCACAAAAGAAAGTCTCTTATGTCTGTCCTGCTCCCCCTGTTTTGATGGCTCTGAAAGGTGCATTCAAGTGCCTGCAAAACGTAGTGTTTTGCACCCTTTCTAGCTGCAGCACTGTGCCTGCTTGAGTTTCCCTGTTCCTACTAAAATCCAAGGAGAGGCAAACAACCCACACAGGCAAACAGCTCTTGGTTCATTCCAGATTAATTCAATTAAGCACTGAAAATCACTTCAGAGTCAAGGCATTCTCACAGGACATGGTGTAATAATCTGGAAGTCTTTGCAGATGTGGTCATTGCCACTTAACAGTCTTTCTTTGCTTTCCCCATCTGCTTGAGGACAAGAAATGCCACAGGGAGAACTTTTCTACATTTCTGCCATTGCTGAATTTCTCACCCACAGAGCCATTAAAGGCACAAGAGCATAACCTAGGTACAACGCAAACACTTTTAAAAGCCACATCCAAAGCATTCTGGGAGTTTGTTGGAAGTACCTGTGGTCTCCATAGCAGTGGTGGGACAGCAGAGGCATCGATATGTGACATTTTTTTGCAGCTGCTGTCCCTTCCTCCATAATAAGCAAGGCTCTCATGACAACCCATGTGACTGCAGCCACACCAGGGGGACAACTCAACATCTGAACAGCTGGACCAGTTTACTGTTCCTCTCAAATTGGGGGGGGGGGGAGGAGGTAGAGAAGAGAGAAAAGGAAATGAGATTGAGAATAGCCATGTGGAAAGGAGCACCAAGGAACTCCCCGGTTGGGTTTTAGGAGAAACAGGGAAACTCAAGAAAATGAAAGTTTAAAAATGGCTCAGATGCGGTGTAATCTGTCTCGGGAGGGAAAGGGTGAGGGTTGCTATTGGTGTCTTCAACACAGGTTTGGCTCTTTGATCTCCCCCTTTCCATTCATTTTACCCAGCTATCTTCCTTTACCTTTTCCCTCCTGTATCCAGGGGTAGTCAAGACCAGAGCCCGGGGTAGCTTCTGTCCCTTTTCAGAGTACAGCCGACCGCATTTTGCCCTGGGTGCTGTTTCAGTGCCGCACAAGGCTTGCGCTGCAATATTCACCATGATTCTTGGGAGTAAAGCCAGATACCTGCAGTGGCTTTTACTTCCAAGCCATAACACAGGCTGACACACTTTTTCCTGTCTTAAAGGTTAGACCTATTCTTGGGTATATTTGGGGTGCTGAATCAAAAAATGACATGGGTTTTGCCTGATTGGCTCTGTCTTCGGGGTGCAGCATAGCCATCTTAAATGTCAATTCAAGCAGCTTCCTTGTGAGCAAGCTGATAATATGGCTGCCTCACGAGGAAGCTACTTGAATCAGCATAGGCTATGCTGTGTGCCCCAAACTAGAGCCAAATAGGCAAGACCCATATTTTTGGATTTAGCACACCAAAAATATCCCAAATTCAACCCACACCTGTAATGATATACTCACACACCCTTCAGCATCTGTGGTAGGAAGTCATTTGGTTTTCTTTAACTGTGTTGCATGTTATATATTATTTTCAAGGCTCTAATTCACTTTTCATATTGGCTACTTCAGGTTAGGAAAGAAAGGCATGATATAAACTGGGTAAACAAATACATGTGGCACCTAGCATATTCTTGATTTCTAGAACCAGGAGAGCAGTGGGGAAGTTCCCTTCACCTGTGCCAAGGGAGAAACCGGCCAGCCCCTGTTGGTGTGGAGGCTAGAGGTGTTCTGCAAGAGCCCCCTACTTCTGTGTGTGTGTGTGGAGCCTTGGCTTGCGTAAGTCTCCCAGCGGCTTCTCTTCCTGCCTTCTGCTCTTCTTCCCCCTCACCCAGGCAGCAGCCCAGCGTGAAGCCCAGAAGGCTGCTGACGCCCAGTGTGCGCTCACCTCGGTGCAAATGGAGGTGCAAGGATTGGAGGCCAAGCTGGAGGCTGCATGCCGAGAGCGGGACAACCTGAAGATGGAGCTGAGTTTGGTCAAGGTAACGGAGGGAAGGAGGCATTTTCCTGGGGGGTGAGGTGGGAAGAAGTGCAGATGAGTGGTAAGTTTGTTTCACAGCAGCTCCTGCTGCTTCTCCAGCCTCTTAATGGGAGAAGGTGCCTTGCCCCATGTGCTGCACCTGCCTTCTGTGCTTAGAAGTATGGAATTATCCTCCCAAATGTCATCTGGAGTCCCCGGCTGACCCACATACAGCCTCTTGAATGGTTTTCAACTTCAGTTTGCGCCTCCTAACTGCGCTTGTGCGAACTCCGTAAAGACCAGCAGCATTTCCAGTCCTGATGCAGCACTAGAAGGTTGGGGTGCACGTGGCCTTCCTCCGTTCCTCCTGTTCTCTTCCTAGGCACGTTTTGATGCACAGAAGGTGAAGCTGGAGTCGGAGCTGAAGGTGGCGTTGGAGGAGCGGGTGACAGAGCGCCTGGCGGAGGTGCACGAGGAGAGCTTGCGCCAGATGAGTGCCATGCGGGAGCAGCACAGGTGGGAGGGGCCCCTGCTGTCTGTACCTCGGCTGCTGGGCGGCCCCATTACCACATTGAGCCTTTTACGTGCCATGTCCATCTGCTTTGTTCTGTGGCTTCACCCCATCGGTTCTTCTCCAGCTGTTCTAGCTGGTGGTGCTTCTTCCCTTTACTGGGTCAGAATCCTCTCAACCCCCTGTCTGTCTGGAAATCCTGGCCCTTCCTTCACCCCAGCTTCTGAGATTCCACTGTTGGGACTTCTAGCATTATTTTCAGGCTTTTAGTAATTGCTTCTTTATTAGACAAGATATTATGGATTTTTCACACCTGTAATAAAAGGCACAGTCAATATTAAACAAAAGGCTTTAGGCTAGGTCTGTGTATACGGTCTCCTGCCGGCTTTTGTATGTGTTGCTTTTGGCCTGGTGTTGAATTCTGTTGCTCCATTTTTATGGAGTACCATTTTGGGAACAGCAATGCTGAAAAGCAGCCAATCAATGGAAATGAGAGCGTGTGGGTACCCATGGACACGTGCAAAAAATGCACGGCGGTGTCTGTGTTCCCTGCATTCTTCTCTCCCTGGCCTCCTTCATGCCTACACCTTGTGTTCTGAAGCAGCTACAGATAACAACAGGTGCAATCTATTTCGACTGCAGTATTGTGGGTGGGCCCTTAGGTGGAGGGATCTCCCACTCTATGGTACAGTATTCCTTGCCCGGGAGGGGTTACCAGGGAAATCCCTTTTATTCTTATTGCATGAGCAGGCAGGGCACCTTCCTGACAGCCAAAGTAAAGGAAACTTGATTTATTTCCTGCCCTGTTGCAGGGCAAACCTAATATTCCAGTCTTGGGCGTGACTGCTTGGAAGAAGCAGTTCAATGATTCCTGTCAGTTCCTGTCAGTTCAATGATTTCCTCCACAAAATGTGCACAGAATTGTGCCCCAAGTATCCTGGGGGTATTTGCCCGTTCCTGGAGTCTGTGGCAGCAGCATAGGTAGAGGGGGTGTGGAGCACTAAGTTCTGCAAGGAGCCTCCCCTATGATGTATGCCTCTGTTTTGCTCCCCCCCCCCCAATGGCTCTGAAGGGGAAGAGGCTCTTGCTCTGTGCTTCTGTCACCAGGTTTGCTCTGTGGCTCTGGTGAGTAATGTGGAGGGGTCTCAACTGCCCTCTTCCCCCCTTCCCTTGGCAGGAAGCAGTTGTTGGAGCTAAGCAGTCACCACGAGAAAGAGCTGGCCAGCCAGTTGGCCCAGTTCAAGTCTGACCTGGCGGAGAGGGAAGAGCGGCAGAGGCATCTGACTGAGAACTACGAGCGCAGGTATCGAAGTGGGGGTTGTGTGGAAGTCGGGAGGCAGGCAGGGGTGGGGAGGTCGGAAAGAGTCCAAGCAGGAGCCGAGAGGGAGCTCTTTGGAGCTACTGCAGTCCTTTTTTATGGAAATGTTTGCAGGGGTTTAATTGCACGTTTTACTGAACAGCTCACTAGTGTGTAAGTGGCCTTGGGGATCCTTCTGCAGTGAAATTGATTTTGGGAGATGTGGCTTAGAGTGCCTTTCTCTCTCTTGCAGTGCCCCGCCCCCCAGCTCATGGAGTGTTCGTCCTTCTCCCCACTTCTGTGTTGGACTTTGGGGGTTTTTGTGTGTGTGTAAGCAGATGCCCCAGGAATTCTGGCTTGTGTCACGTGACCACAGTGGGTTTTTGACCTTGTTTCTGTCCAGGCTCTCCAGGCAGCTGGAAGAGATGCGGGAGCTGCAAGCCAAGCAGCGGCGCCTGGAGGCACAGAGGGCCGAGATGGTCAGCCAGTTCCAGGCCATGATGCAGGCTCACTGGAATGAGGCCCTGCACCTCTTCACCTGCAGCAGTGCCTCCCCCCAGTCCTCCGCCAAGGGCCAGTTGCAGGTGAGTGGGCTTCCTGCCCAGAAGCTCCAGGCCCATTCTGGAATTGGGCTCCAGACCTGACTCCTGGAATTCCATGCTCCATCCCCGACACCTGGCTGAAGTGCTCAGGAAGAGCTGTTGTGGCAGAGGAAAGGCCACCGATTGTCCCATGCTCACATCTTACCTGTGAACTCAGTGGCCTGAGGCCTTGCTGTTGCCTGTCTCAGCTCTTCACTGGTGGTATGGAGGTCATGTTAACCTAACTTAGGGCCTTTCCAGTGCCAGTGTAGCCCTGAAGCAAGGGAACAAATGTTCCTTGATCTTTAGGAGGCTTCTGTGACTACTTCCCTGCTGCAGGATGCAGTGTGTGCACAGTTGGCATGGCCGCCTCCGTGCTGGAAAGTTGGATAGGATTGGGCCCTTATGTTCATTTTGTAGCCTGTAGACTACCCTGTATCTGACTTGCTTTGAAACAGGATTCTGTTACTTGAAGTGCACCCCCTTGGAAAATATAGAGAAGTGATGAGTTCACAGAACCTTCCGCTTGATTCCGAATTACCAGAAGAATAATTTTCCTCTGCTTGTTCTGTTGTGCCTCACGGGACACACTGGCTGGATGTTCCCTTCAGAGTGGTGTGGGACTCCTAAATCTTTGCCTTTCTCCCAAAGCAGGCATCCTCGAACCCAGACCGTGCCTCTGACCCGGAGTTTCGGAAGCCCTCGGAATCTCTCAACAAACACCAGAAAGCGGAATGTCCTGGGAGCAGCCAGGGCGGCGGAGACTGTGAGAGGCCTGGGTGGACCCAGGCTGTCCCTCTCCATCCTAGGACTCAAGGCAGCAGCCTGCATGGGCCCTCAGAGGGCCCTGAAAAATCCATGCAAGACCCCTACCGAAACTTTCTCCCCCTGCTCCCCGATGCTGGGCGCCTCTCCTCAGAATTCAGCCACATCCTCAGCTGCAGCCTCCTCAGCCAGCAGGGCTTTCAGCAGCTGGAGCCACAGGTGGACCACACAAGGATGGAGTCAGGTGTGTGTGTGTGGGGGGGGGCGGGAATGGCGATTCATCCTCTCCTCAGAACTGCAGGAGGGTGCCACAGCAGTTTTGAGTGAAATAGGTGGGTTCTGCCTGCCTGGGTTTCTTGGGGCAAATCCCCAAGTGCATGACTTGCGTAATGTCTCACCTCCCTGTGTGAATTATACTTGGGGATCTGAAGGCCTTAGGAGTGGACCTCAACAGGTGGGAAACCCTGGCCTCTGAGCAGCCCGCTTGGAGGCAGGCTGTGCAGCATGGCCTTTCCCAGTTTGAAGAGACACTTGGCCAACAGTCTGAGGCAAAGAGGCAAAGAAGGAAGGCCCATAGCCAGGGAGACAGACCAGGGACGGACTGTACTTGCTCCCAGTGTGGAAGGGATTGTCACTCCCAGATTGGCCTTTTCAGCCACACTAGACGCTGTGCCAGAAGCACCATCCAGAGCGCGATACCAGAGTCTTCCGAGACTGAAGGTTGCCAACACACACACTCAGCAAAGAGATCAAAGGTGGCAGGTGACTTGCTTAAGGCAAGCTGCATATTTCTATGGATGTTTTAAGCCTGAAGCTTCCACACTTTCTCCCCTGCAGGTTTGACTTTCCACCCTGAGAACCTAGCAGAGCACCCGTTCACAGATGACACGGATGAGACAACCACGGAGGTGGTGGGTAGTGAGGGGGGGACTCCCCAGCACAGCAGCTTGGAGAGTGGCGGTCGGGCCCCCCAGCCTGACTTAAATTTCTGCATGCACCTGGTATGTGCTGTCATGCTAGTTTCTGTTCCCTCTGTCCCTTCCTTTCTGTCTGGCAGGGGTGGGGATGGGGCGGCAAAGAGATGGGAAGCAACAGTAATGGAAGCCCTCACAAGGGTGGATTAAATTGTTAAATTAATTTTTAAGGGTGGATTAAAGAGTTAAATTGTTAAGAAAAATGAATGGTTAGGATTGCATTTCCCATTTTGAAATGCACACTTTTCCTAACCAGCATGAATGCTGCCTCCCCTGCTGGGTGTGATCCAAGGCTAGTCACTGTGTCTCACGTTAATCTCTCTCACCTGGTGGTTGAGGATAAAATGAGTGGGGAAGAAGAGATGGCTGATTTGCTCAGAAAAATAGAGTAAAATGCAATTAATATTCATGCCTGGCTTGCTACCCCAGGATGTGGTGACTGTTAGTGGAAGCACTAAGTTTTGCAGGGAGCCTCACCATGGCGTGCAAACGCCCCTCCCCCTTGGAGCCATTCTAGGCAGTGGGAGCAAAACAGAAGTGAATGCCAGAATGGCTCTGAGGGGAAGGGGCTGTTTGCACGCCACATTGAGGCTCCCCTGTAAAACTTAGTGCTTTGCACTAAGGTGGTGTCTAGCTATGTCACTGAGCTGGAGTTTCATCTCTGTTCAATGTGACTGGAAGGAGGTGTGCCCATTCTGAATTTTAAGTCTTGTTTTTTTTTTTTAAAAAGACCTGTAGTGAGTTTGTGTGATGTCAGGGTAGAGAGCCTGGGCCCCACACATGAGGAAGTTCCTTATTTAAATCTTGCCTTTGCCCCAGGAACTCAGAAGGTGACCTTGGGTGAGCCCCTGAGCTTCAGCTCCCCAGCTTCCACTGGGGGATACTAATGCTTAAGAAGGTTGTTGTAAAGATTGCATTGAAATAATATGCAAGAAGCACTTTTCATGTTCAAGAAGAACTATATAAATGGTACGTGGTCTGCTGTGATGGCTGCTAGTTTAGATGGCTTTACAAGGCCAAAGTCACAGAGGGTAAGTCTATCAATGGTTATCAGCCATAACCTTTCAACTTTTCAAGAGGCAGTGTATACCTGAGCACTGGAAGATGGAGAAGTAGGGTTTCTGCCTTCATGCCCTCCTGTGGGCCTCAGAGGCATCTGGGAGACCACTGCAGGAAAATCAGAGGTTGGATGGATGAAATTTTGCTCTCATCCAGTAAGATCCCTTGTTAATATAACAGTCAAGGCCATTGGGCCTTAGCGAATCCTCTGAAACCTGTAGCAGTGCAGTCCACGTGTGCTATAGAGTTGGATGTGCTTGGAAGCAAGAGGCGAGTTTCTGCCTCCCTTGCCTGGCGCACATGCCAGGCTGTTCAGCGAGGTTGCTTTCTTTTGAGTGCGGAGGCTGAAATCTTGTGCATGCTTATGTGGGAGGTCAAAGGAGGACTTGCCTGGTCCTGGGTGTGTGTGTTCAGGCAGAAGCATCCCAAAGAATCTCTTGAGAGCAAAGACGGGTGTTTTGCAGGCAAAAGGGCCCCCAAAGAGAAACAGAGCAGGCTCGTTCCTATATTGCTTTTAATTTTAGAAGCCAGGTGTCTTTCTCTCTGGTTTTTACATAGAGGAGCAGTTTTTAACTTGGGTAGAAGGCAGTGGTTTTAAGAGATTGTCTTGGGTTTAGCATGTTTGTAACATGTCCAGATCTTGCTGAGATCAGGAGGCTTTTTTTAAAAAAAGTGACACACCTTCAATGAAAATTTAACACAAAATTAATATCTAAATTAAAAAAAATCATTGATTTTTATGCGCCCTGAATTCTTGGCTATTGATGGTGCTATAGAAATAATAATCTTTGGGGTTTAACTCCAGATCTCTTGCCATTTGCACCTTCTACTTCTCCATTGATGCTGACAGTTGGGGGTAAATCTCAGGAGAGTCTGGGGGGTTCACTTCTAACTTCTGTGCCTTGTGACTCCTAGCTGCTGGACCACTCTTCTAATGAAGGCTGTACGCAGAAGCAGGAAGGTTTTTCCATGGACAGCCTACCACACCCCGTAAACCAGGCGCAGTTTGGTAATTCAACCTAATTTCATTATTTTTGCAGATCTGTTGTAACAACTCCTTGCTGGGTGGGAGGGAATAAAACTTCCTATGTGCTAGTTTGCATGGATGGTGAGCTGGGACATAATGCATTTAGAGGAGCGCTTTTTCAGCATGCTGGGGCCACCAGCCACATAGGTAGGCACATAGGGAGATCCTCTACCCCATGAACAGTCACTTGGACTTGGGGGAGGTTTGCTATACAGGTTAGACCTCGGTATCACAGAGGATCCATTCCTGGACTGCCACGCCGCCGCGCCCCCCCTCCGCGCAGATACCAAAACTTGTGGATAATGGAATATGCAGGCGGGGTCTAATAGGACCTCCAGAAGACACTTCCAGTTGCATCCAGGAGGTCCTCTGTGGGTCCTCCAGACATGGGTTCTGAACCTGTGATGGACCAAATCTGCAGGTTCCAAATCCGTGAATAAAGAGGACCCACTGTACATCTTTCCATTGCAGCTAGGAGTATTTGGTGAGAAATTTGGGAAGCTGCAACTTTCCCCCTAAGAGTGAGTGACTAATGAAAGCCATAGCAGCTGCAGTGGATGAGGGCAAACATTATGTTAAAGGAAGAAGTTGTGTCTTTCTGATTTGTGCCAGTAGTGGGCAAGTAGAACTCATTTGTAATACCCGTAGAACTCTAGTTGTCCAGCACTCCTGATAGTCTGGCATGAAAATGCTGGCTGTATGTTGTCCAGGAGCACACCGAGTTTGGAAGTGGACTCCCGACTTTACTAGCCCCTGTGCAGATGCAGCAATAGTGGTCCTGGAACAGGCTATGGAAGCTGTTTGGGGACCACCAAAGCGACTTGGCAGTAATGTAACTAGTGCCCTTGTTACTCTAGCAATGGGGATGCTAGAGCACTGCAGACAGGATAGTTCCTCTTTGATTGTCTGGCATATTTGGCAGCCCAGAATGGGGAGAGCCAGGATGGTGCGGTGGTTTGGGAGTTGAACTTAGATGTGGAAGATCTAAGCCATGAAGCTTCCTGGGTGACCTCGGGTCAGTCACACTTTCTCAGCCTTGCCTACCTCACAGAGCTGTTGTGAGTACAAAGGAAGGGAAGGAACCAAGTACACTACCCTAAACTCCTTGGAGGAAGCGTGGTGTAAAAAATAATTGGCACCACCAAGGACCCAAAGAATATACCTCAGAATGCCAGATGCAAGGGATGGCACCAGGATGCAGGTCTCTTGTTGTCTTGTGCGCTCCCTGAGGCCACTGTGAGATACAGGAAGCTGGACCAGATGGGCCTATGGCCTGATCCAGCAGGGCTCTTCTCATGTGCTTAAAGGACCTAGGTGGTGGTTTATGGGAAGCCAACCATATTTTGGAAAGAATTTTGTAACTTTCTTTGAACAAAATGGTATGTTCGTAATATGTGCTTAAGAAGTATAATCAAAGAGGTTAGTGTCTGTAAGAAAGGGACTAGATGTTTAAATTAAGTCCACTGAGCGCCACAATCTGTACAACCTCTGTGTGTGTCGGGTTTGTGGTGTCCCTGCCAGAGAGGCGAGTCCACTCTACAATTCGACACTTTCTGGCTCCCTTTGCAGGCACTTCCCTCTCTTACCACGAACGGCCTACAGCCCTCTGGGATGCAGCGCAGCCGCCCATCAACACCATCCGTATCCAGCCGTCCAGCAGTGCTGCTGTCCACAAAACCAAAGTGCCTTTATCTAAAGCTGGCTCAGCCTGTCCGCTGGAAACAACCAGCCCCCTAAAGCAGAATCCTGGTGTGTGGCCAGCCCTGCCCTGCAAGAGGTGGCTGGGCTGCCTCTGGTGCAAGCTCTTGTTAGCCGGGCTCCTCTGACCTTTCCCCGTTTTTGTTTCTCGTCCCTCAGTGCACGAGGGTGGAATCCTGTCTCCAAAGCAGGTGGCCGAAGTCTCACACCTGCTCAAACTGTACCAGATCAGTGGGAGGCCAGTGCCTACGACTGAGGAGCTGTATAAATACTTGCATGGGACAGACCCAAATGGGTAAGCCCAAAGCAATGGGACCGATCCCAGACACAGCCTGCTTTAGAAGCTGTTGAGCAGAGCTCCGTTTGGGGGCAAGGCTCATCCAGAAATGTTGCCATCTCATATGTGAGGCTAGGGAAATGCCAATGTCCAGTGGGTTTGGATTTTTTTAACCTTGAAGGAGAGGAGGATCGAGTGCAGCAATTGTCCTCATTTTTCTTCTTGCAGCACGTTGACCCCTGTTGTCTTCTCTGTGGTTTTCACCTCTTGTGATGTCGCTTCTGGGTTTTGCAGCTCTGTTTCTAGGGCAGCTGCCTGTAGTAATGAGTTGTCTGTCCCTCTGCCGTGGCACACCAGTTGAAAATAGCTGGTCTAGTGAGTCAGGTTTGGGGGATCAGGATTCCTGGATCTTACTCCTGAGGTAGCAGCCATCTTATTTCCACTTGGATTTTTATTTCCAGCCCAGACATGAAAAGCAGTGGGAATCTGCATGCACGACGGAACCTTGATCCCAAGCTGACAGAAGCTGTGAGGAAAGAGGTGTGTGCTGTCTTGCGATGGGAGTGCAAGTACATGCTGTTGTTGTTGTTGTTGTTGGCAACCTTCAGTCTCGAAAGACTCTGGTATCGTGTTCTGAAAGGTGGTTCTGGAACAGCATCTAGTGTGGCTGAAAAGGCCGATTCGGGAGTGACAATCCCTTCCACACTGGGAGCAAGTGTAGTGTGTCCCTGGTCTGTCTCCCTGGCTGTGGGCCTTCCTTCTTTGCCTCTTTGCCTCAGTCTGTTGGCCAAGTGTCTCTTCAAACTGGGAGAGGCCATGCTGCACAGCCTGCCTCCAAGCGGGCCGCTTAGAGGCCAGGGTTTCCCACCTGTTGAGTCCACTCCTAAGGCCTTCAGATCCCTCTTGCAGATGTCCTTGTATCGCAGCTGTGGTCTACCTGTAGTGCGCTTTCCTTGCATGAGTTCTCCATAGAGGAGATCCTTTGGGATCCGGCCATCATCCATTCTCACGACATGACCAAGCCAACGCAGGCGACTCTGTTTCAGCAGTGCATACATGCTAGGGATTCCAGCACATTCCAGGACTGTGTTGTTTGGAACTTTGCAAAATGTGCAAGTACATGCACATGGGTGGAAATCCTGAAGGAAGGGCCAGTCTCGGCTCCTAGAGCAGCGAGTCCCTGCGGTCCCAAGGATGGGGTTGCAAAGCAGGGAGCCAAGGTTTAATCATTGTGCATGGCCTGATGGGATCTTGGAGGCTGTGGGTCATGACATGGCTGCTTTTTCTCTCACTCACCAGTTCCTCGTCTTTTTAAAATTTTATTTTGCTGCTTCTCTCCACAGGTGCCTCCTGCCCGCCGAATTTCAGGACCTGGCCGTGAGAAGTCTGGCACCTCTGCCAAGGCTGGGAAGAAACTCTCTGGCATGTCGGGCTCCAGCACTCGCCACAGCAGAGGTGGAGGTGTGTGGAGATGACCTCTTCGCAGCGGGACTCTTTCTCCTGGCCTCAGGCCACTTGTTCTGCCTGGACCTCCAGTTGGCCTCCTTGACCCTCAGTGCTTTGCTGCAGCTGAGAGGCTAAAAGTTGGGTACAAGGTGGTGTTCTGTTTATCTGTAAAGCACTTTGGTTCCAAATGCGCGTATAAGAGAGGTTTTCAAGGATGCAGCACTTTGTATTTTTGAAACCCTCTGCAGCCACCGTTTTGGGGCTTTTGTTCTCTGTTCTCTGGGTTTGTTGCTTAGCTTTCTCTCAGCAGAGTTTTTGTATCATTTTCTAAATAAATGAATGTTATTTTTTTAAGCAGCAGGTTCCCCTACTCCGTGTGTGTCTCTCTCTCTTTGCTGCCATCCTGCCTCCCCCAGGGTCTGTGGAAGAATTGCTCTGTCCAAGGTGGTGAGTGCTTAAAAGTCCAGAATCAAAACCTTCTTTCCATCCCATGGGCACAGCTGCCTTTGAAATCCCTGAGGCGTCTCCTTGCCTCTAAACATGATGTTTAGAATCCTTGCACTTAAATGCTCTAACTTGGAAACCTGCCAAACTGCTGACCTGAGTTTCCAGGCTGTGCGAGAGGCAGGTGGGGGCAGAGGCTCCTCTTCCTCGTACGGCTGTCTTCACCACATATGCCCTGCTGCAGTTAAAAACTGGAACCCATAACAACAAATATGTGCAGCTGTTAAAAGCACATCCAGTTTTACCCTGGTAAACACATGTTTTCCTTTAAATACAGGCGGTTACATTCCCAAGGGCTTTATTGTTGTTGGTTTCTCCCCCCCCGGGGGGGGGGCAAAACTTGTTTTCTCAGAAGTTGTGTGCTGGGAGGGAATCTCGACTCCCCTGAAGGTTGTTCTCTGTCTGGCTTGGTGTCTCCTAGTTTTCTACTGCTGCATTCATCTCTCTCGAGTTCCAAAAATTGGAAAGGAGTAGCTTTTGAAGATGCAAGGGCAGAGAGAGGTTGGATTCTTAGGTGTGCTGGAGGAGCTGCTTGGCTTTCTTGACTTCATGACTCCCATCCTGTAGTGTGGAGGGTTTTTTTTTTTGTTGTTTTTTTTGTGCGTCCCCCACTTTGGTCTCTGGCAGGAG
Organism: Tiliqua scincoides; assembly: GCF_035046505.1. Classification (NCBI taxonomy): domain Eukaryota; kingdom Metazoa; phylum Chordata; class Lepidosauria; order Squamata; family Scincidae; genus Tiliqua; species Tiliqua scincoides. Next base: position 126,871,110 of record NC_089825.1, read on the forward strand.
CCTTGGTGTTCCAGAGCATTTTTTTGTGGCTGGGTAATGGCTTCCATGCACATTGTCCACTGTTGCTGCTGTTGATGGCCTTGGCACCACTGCCCATGGCTTGTAAGCCTGAAACCTTGCAGCTTCCTGCTGAATCCTTTCCACAGCTCTCTTCCTTCAGAGCTGCCTTGGGGCACCACTTTCAGGGTGGAAAGGTGGTATTTGTGCCTTAGCAGTGCAGCCCGGTGCCTCTTTACTTGAGCATAGGATTGTGTTCGATGGCAGCATAATATAATTCTTTTTGAAAGCTGCTGGGACAGGTTTTGCTGATCTGCCAAGATTAATCTTTGAAGAGCCATACAGCTGCCCTGCTGCCCCCCATAGGATTGTTGTGGTGTGGACCCCTGACGAGTCCATCTTCATGATGGGGCCCTTCCTATGTCTGCCTCCTATTCTTGTGTAAGCCAAGTGGTGAGATGCCCAAAGGAAGAGCAAATTATGTGCACTATACCAAGGTTTGGGGGAACAGAATTGACAAATGACTTCAGAGCCGGGAAAAATTCCCTTTGCTTTATACTGTAAAGTTCACGGGCATCGCGTGGTCCTGCCCCCCCCCAGCCTCCACTGACCTGCCCTCTTATCAGATTTTCATATGTACAGAGCCAGCTCTTCGATTTTCAGTTTGCATGAAACTTCCTTCATACTTTGACTTTAGTGGCAACTTGCACCTCCTCTCCACCTTCAGCAGCAGTACTGCACTCTTGTACCCGTCCCCTTGGAGCCTTCCTGCTTGCTGTGCTGTGCATTCACATGAATGTGAACTTACAACACAAATCCTGGCTGGTGCTGTGCATTGGAAGCTTTGCTTCTTTTCCAGTGAGAAACTCTTCTCATGGTGCTCCGTGTGCTGGCCCTCTTCTCTTCATCCCCTCGCACATTAAGACCCTCATCGCTCACAGACTTAGTTTTTCACACTTGTTGCTGTTCGGAGTTTTGCTGCTTTGCAGCTTCCAGTCGACTTCAGCTGAGTGCACTCGCTCTTGCAGGGCACAGACATCACATCTGAATGCTCTCAGCTATAGATTGCAAAGCTCCCCAACACCTGGACACGTGGCTATCTCTCTTCTCCCATCACTCCACTCCACCTTCCCTCTCCACGAGGATCTAATCTGATTAGCTGTTAGAAAAGACTGTGAACATGGATTATGGGTTTAAAGAAAACCTTTCTAACCGCCCCCCCCCCACACCAACCTGACAGCTTGCAAGTGCCCAGGTCTCCAGCTTCAGCCTGCTGCTCTTGGACCGGAGGGGGGTCCTGTACCCAGTGGCCACCAGTGCCCCATATGCCCTGTGTCCCACAGGGAAAATCTGGGGGGGAAGGAGCTCTGTGGTGCTGGATAACCCCCCCTTCATGCTGGTCTCCCTAAAATGGATGATGGACTTTGGAACTGACTCTTGGGCATTGTTTTTTGTTGGAGTCCCTTCATCTCTTTTTTGCTGAATTTCTGTGTTTTGTCTTACAACAATTTTCCCCTGGATTTTAGCAATCGGAGTATTTTTCGAAGCGCTGAAAGCAGCCTCACGGAACAGACCAGGGTAAGAGTGTGGTGTCTGTGGCACAGCATAGCTGGGTGTCTGTGGAATGGGATTGTGAAAGAAACAACTTTCAGTGGTCCTGGACCCCTATCCTGGCCTAGAGAGCTAAACAAAGGAAGGCGTTTGGAGACATGCTGGTTTAGGGCTCTGCCTCTGGCTAGCGCAGGAGTATGGCCAAGGGATACCAGGAGCTGGGACAGTGGCATTTGGTCGTCGTCGTCGTCCCCCCAACATGCATCTAATGTTGTTCCAATTTGAGTGCTTTGGGAAAGGAGAGACTTGTATGTGGGGCTGGAACTGGGGTCAAGAGGAAGCGACAGGGGCAAGAGCGGGAGATGTAGCATTGGGAGTGGTGGATACTGTGAGGCCAGGAGAGAAGAAGGTATGGCTTCTCCAGGAATTTTGGGCCAGTTGGGAAAGTGTTATAGAGGGTCACAGACAGCAGCCTTCTGGGACTGTGTCTTCAGGTGTAAGGGAAGAGGAAGGAACCTCTCTACTCCTCGAGACTAGAGGAAAAGTGTCCATGGTGTAAATCTCCCTAGCAGGTCTAGGCTGTGTATTTTAATCTGTTGTGATGGGGGGAAGATTAAACCAAACATCAAACCTATGCCAGCTTCACATAAGAAGCTCTTCTGGGAAGGGAGGAGAAGGGCAATTGCACAAGTGGGATTTGCAGTTCTTGATTACTGGGAAGCTCCGGGTTCAATGCCAAAGCTGTCCTTTCTTCCTCCATCCCCACAGACTGGCGGAAAATGATCCATAAGGAGAGACACACTGTGGGAGAAAGGCAAGGATTAGTGTAGGCGGTGGGGGTGCACAGAGACTGTTAGCGACAAGGCCCACTGTTTAGGGACTGGTCTGGTATGAGAGAGACTCCTGGGTTCAAACCAAACTGGAGTTTTCCCCATTTCTTCATGTTAACTAAAGTCCACTTCTTATTGAAATGGGTTGGCCTGGGGTCTCGCAGGTTTGAGTGCTGGTCTGTAAAATAAAATTCCCAATACATCAAAAGATAGATGTCACACAGAGGGTTGGAGGTTACTCTCTTCCCAGAGTCTAGTGTTTTAATTATATGGAGGAGTACTTAATTATGTGAGTTCCCACCTGCTTCAGTCTCATGGAGGTTGACAAACCCCCCCTTCCTCCCCCCCCCATGAGACAGATGCCTGAACTTCTTCATCTGTCCACTGGCTTCCTAGCAAAGGGGCAGGTGTACATGGATGACCATCCTTCAGACATAAGTCATGCCCCACCCCAACTCCAGCCATTTGCCTGAGAGGAGATGTTGGGTCAGTATAGCAGCCATTTTGTCCTGAGGCAAGAGGGAGCAATAGTAAGAATGCGTTGTTGAGTGCCCCCCCCCCATTTTGAAATAAATGAAGCATTAAAAGGAAAGTGGGAACTAACAATGTTCCTGTCTTGCTCCTCAAAGCAGAATGAGGGGCTTCTTTTGGATTTGGATTAATAGGTGCAGTGAAACTCCTACGAAGCAACATGGCAGCCTCTTACTTGTTTGAGTTTATCTTACTTATTTAAGGAATTTCTCCCCTGTCTTTCTCCGGGGGCACCCAAGGCGACTGGCAACGTAAAAACACAATACAAAGCAAAAGATTAAAATCTAAACCATTACAACAATAAAACAAATAGGACCCCAATGGATCACTTGTTAAAATCAGTCATTACAAAGTGCTAGCCCATCGTGTCAACCGTTAAAGTCTCTTTGAACAAAAAAGTCTTATGGCCCCACAGGAAGGTCTCCAGAGAGGGAGCACTTCTTAATTCCAGGAGGAGGGAATTCCATAGATGAGGAGCCACCACTGAGAAGGCCCTATTTGTAGCCTCCATCCCCCTCACCTCTGGAGTGGCAGCACAGTTAGAAGGGCCCCCTCTGTTCTGAGAGGATGGGCAGGATTATATGGAAGGAGGTAGTCCCTCATGCCCTGCACCTGAACTGTAAAGGGCTTTAAAAGTCGCTTGAACGGGCCGTTCACAGGAAGGCATGGAGATAGTGACCTGGCTGTACTGGAGACTAAGAACTCTCCTTTGGCATGGACAGGTCACTATCTGGTGAGCTTTAGACTGGCAACTGTTAATCACCCCAGGAAAACAAGGGGCCCAAATGGTATGGACTGCCCCCGTAGACTGATGGACTGAGTGATTTCTTAAGGGCTGTGGGGACTTCTCCTGTTTCCCTGACTTCTGACTCATCTGCTGCTCTAACCACCCTCTGGTATGAAGAGACAGCTAGAGCCTTGGATCACGTTGCTCCTGAACGGCTTTGGCCTTGTCACGGAGTGAAGGCAGCTCCTTGGTTTTTCCAAGGACCTACAGGAAATAAAGAAACTTGGCCGATGCCTAGAACAACGCTGGAGGAAAACTCAGGATGAGTCTAACTGAACACGAGCTGGCACTCGTTTTAAGGCCAATTCTGTGGCAGCAAAGAAGGCGTCATTTTCAGCCACTGTTGCATTGGCAAAAAGTTCTTCGGTGGAGCTTTCTCAAGGAGTTTGCGATCAGCTTCACTCTACTCTACCAGCAAATGAAATGGAGTGTTCAGCTGAGCTCTGCATTGAGTCTGCAAAGCACTTTGCAGAGAAAATCAATGGTATTAGTCTTGAATTGGACTCCGACTCAGCTGTTCTGGTAGTGGGTCCTACGACACCTGCTAACTCCACCATTAGGGACTTGTTTCAACTTTTACACTCTGAGGATTATAAAGCTTTGAAAGTCACTTTGGGTCTTAAATTTCTTAAACAAGTCCTTGCTTTCCATCCAACCAAACAACCCACCAGTCCTCGGTTCCTACCATTACTAGCTCGTTTTGCAAGCAAGTGAAAACACCTGAGCCTCTGAAGTCTGATTCTCTTTTCTCCTCTATTTTTTATGTTGGTTGTGTCTGTTCTCTGTTTTAATCATTCCTTTTGCATCTCATACTTTTGTGGGCCTGGACCTGTGGGCCTGGACCTCTATGGAGAACTCGTGCAAGGAAAGCGCCCTACAGGTAGACCACAGCTGCGATACAAGGACATCTGCAAGAGGGATCTGAAGGCCTTAGGAGTGGACCTCAACAGGTGGGAAACTCTGGCCTCTGAGCGTTCTGCTTGGAGGCAGGCTGTGCAGCATGGCCTTTCCCAGTTTGAAGAGACACTTGGCCAACAGTCTGAGGCAAAGAGGCAAAGAAGGAAGGCCCACAGCCAGGGAGACAGACCAGGGACAGACTGCACTTGCTCCCAGTGTGGAAGGGATTGTCACTCCCGAATTGGCCTTTTCAGCCACACTAGACGCTGTTCCAGAACCACCATTCAGAGCACAATACCATAGTCTTTCGAGACTGAAGGTTGTCAACTTGCTATTGAAAGGATAGAATTAAGGTTACATATCACTTAAAAGGCATGTGGATATTTCAGAGAATACATTACACACACAGAATGCTAAAACAAGCTAAGCGCCTAAGCTTACTAGTTCCTAATACTCCCCTAGATCTTTCCAACGACTGAGCGGAAGCATAGCTCTTCTACCTGTCATACCACAACTGCTATGAACAGCTGTCCATGATGAAATGGCAAAGAGCAGCTCGCCCCCTCCCAGTTACAGGGTTTCATACACCTTAAGCTTAGCTCTTAGATAAGCAGAGTTTTGGACCAGCTGAACCTTCTGGAAATGATTTAATCAGTGGAGGTTATTGCCAGTCACTCACTCTGACCCCTCCCAACTGTAGAATCACAGCCTCAGCCAATTCCCAATTAGCAAGCCCTTGTCTCCCAGTCACGCCGCTTCGGATGTCAAAGGGTTCTGATGTGGAGCCATCAAAGACAACAGTGCCCTTCATGTCCTTGTGGAAGGATCTGATGATGCTGAGGAGCCTGGGTGGACATCCAATCTTGGGGAGAATCTTGAAGAGGCCATCCCTGCTGACCAGGTCGAAAGCCTTCGTGAGATCTATGAAGACTATAAAGAGTGGCTGTCGTTGTTCCCTGCATTTCTCCTGGAGTTGTCTAAGGGAGAATACCATATCAGTGGTGGACCTGTTGGCTCGGAATCCGCACTGTGATTCTGGATAAACGCTCTCTGCAAGTACCTGGAGTCTCTTTAGTGCAACTTGGGCAAACAACTTTCAACGATCTCCGACACTCTTTCTCTCGATACCGAGCTAAACAAATGCATCGGTAAAGCAGCTACCACGTTTTCCAGACTCACAAAGAGAGTCTGGTCCAACAAGAAGCTGACGGAACATACCAAGATCCAGGTCTACAGAGCTTGCGTCCTGAGTACACTTCTGTACTGCAGCGAGTCATGGACTCTTCACTCACAACAGGAGAGGAAACTGAATGCTTTCCACATGCGCTGCCTCCGACGTATTCTCGGCATCACCTGGCAGGACAAAGTTCCAAACAACACAGTCCTGGAACGTGCTGGATCCCTAGCATGTTCAGTTCAGTTCAGTTCAGTAGACCTTTATTGGCATAAAATACAGAGAAAGAACAAAACAAAACAAAAATATACAAAGACACCACAACATAGACATCAGTCTTTTCCTCACATACTGCCCAGAGTTCCAGAGCTCTGCCTGGCAATTACCCCAGATAAAAAGGCAGCGACCCTATCAAGGGTCTCAGAGTCAGATGTGGAAAGGAGAGACTGAAGCATGATTGAGTCCTCCCAGCCCTGCATCCTAGTTAGCAAAGGGCCTAGATATTTCTTGCGTGAGACATCATGAAGTGGGCAGTAGAAAAGGGTATGTGTTATGGTCTCAATACAATCCCTACCACACTTGCATTTCCTCTCCGAGTAGGGAATACCACTGAACCTGCCCGATAACACGGCTGATGGAAGAGCATTACATCTTGCAAGTGTGAATGCTCTCCGAGCCTGTGGGCACTCCAAGTGATAAAAGAAGGAGGCCAGTTTCCCAAAACTGATTGGAACATGGAGATAGAGTGGAGAGCATGTGGTTCTGGCGGCACTAAACAGCTCTTGTTGTTCGATGTCAAGAATTCTTTCTTTGACGATTCTGTAAGCAGCATCACACCCAATCATGCCTAGCTCTGCAGTGTCCAGCCCTATTGACTTGAGCTTGGTTAGAAGATCAGTGATCTCTAATGGCAGGACTGAATCCGACAATAATTGGAGCATTAGACCAGAGGGGGTAGGGTTAAATAAAGTCCTAAACCAAAATTTCAATAATCTAAGCCAAGCAGTCGTCTTTAGCCGAATTAACCCCACCTCAAGACACAGAACCGAGTAGGGAACGCACCTGGGTAAACCCAAAATCTCCGCAGAAAGGAGGCTTGAATGCGTTCTAATGGTTGGGTAATAGCCTTATACCAGATGGGAGAGCCATAAAGGACCAGGGAAAGAATCTTTCCCTTAAATGCCTCCAGAGCAGCTGGAACATAACCATTGCCGCAGGTAAAAAAGAAACGGGAAATAGCTGAGGACGCCAGTTTGGATGCGTTCTGCACTGCCTTACGATGAAAAGCCCAAGTGAGCCTGTAATGGAAGTTGATTCCCAGGTACTTGAAATGCTTAACCTGCTCCATTTTATTGCCATTACAAGACCACTTAAAAGCCTTCCATCTATTGGCAAATATCATTATCTTAGATTTAGCATAGTTGATTTGCAATTTGTTGGACAGAAGATACTCTTCAGTGCGATTCAGCAGACGTTTTAGGCCAATCCTAGTACGGGATATCAGTACTGCATCATCCGCATACAGAAGTAGCGGCACTTGGCTTGCGCCAAGCTTCGGGCAATGGCTATCTATTTCCTTCAGGGATGGGGCAAGGTCGTTTAGAAACAGATTGAAAAGCATGGGGGCCAAGACACAGCCCTGTTTGACCCCTTTGTTGGTAGCGATGGAATGAGTTAGATTCCCACTCCAGGAGCGTCTAACCCTGCATGAAGTATTTAGATGGAGGGACCTAATCAGTAGCAACAATCTTTTATCAATCCCCATGTTTTCCAACTTGGACCAAAGAAGATCCCTAGCATGTATGCACTGCTGAAACAGAGACGCCTGCGTTGGCTCGGTCATGTCGTGAGAATGGATGATGGCCGGATCCCAAAGGATCTCCTCTATGGAGAACTCGTGCAAGGAAAGCGCCCTACAGGTAGACCACAGCTGCGATACAAGGACATCTGCAAGAGGGATCTGAAGGCCTTAGGAATGGACCTCAACAAGTGGGAAACCCTGGCCTCTGAGCGGCCCGCTTGGAGGCAGGCTGTGCAACATGGCCTTTCCCCGTTTGAAGAGACACTTGGCCAACAGTCTGAGGCTAAGAGGCAAAGAAGGAAGGCCCATAGCCAGGGAGACAGACCAGGGACAGACTGCACTTGCTCCCGGTGTGGAAGGGATTGTCACTCCCGAATCGGCCTTTTCAGCCACACTAGACGCTGTTCCAGAACCACCTTTCAGAGCACGATACCAGAGTCTTTCGAGACTGAAGGTTGCCAACTACTGTCTCCCAGTCCATTATCAGGCCTCTCACGTGGCCAAAGTGAGATTCAAGATAAAGGGCTTCTTCCCAGCCTTCTTAACTAGCTCTGTTCCCACAGCTGCTACAAAATGGCTCCAGGCTTCTGAGATGGAGTCAGGCTTAAGTCGGTGACTAACCTGTTCTTCACACTTTGTCCTGATATCCCGTATCACTGTCTCAAATAAATGTTACTGTGTCACCCTCCTGGCCTGGGTGCCCTTGGGACAGACTCAGTGCCTCTCTGATAGTTACACTCTGCTACTGTTGGTGCTGAGAGCCCCTGACTTCTCCAACCAGGGTGACTGGTTCTCCAGCCAGAGGGGCTTTCTTAAGGCACCCACGCCCTGTCTGACTTTTCAGTTTGGGGTGACGGCAGTAATTTCTTTCCCAATTTTTCCCAGTTTGTCCCATTTAAAGAGAGACATGGGACCAGGGAGGCGAGCTCCAGCTGCTAAATATGAGGCTCTGCTCTAGTCAGCCCTTGCCTCCCCTTGTAGGATCTAGTATGCATTAGTAGTGTGTGTGAAGCCAAACACAGAGCGGGCCAGGTGACCAGTCCTCTCAGCCATAAGCAAACTTGCAATCTGTTTTATTCTTGGAAGTCTCAAGAATTGTTGGTCTTCCTCATTTATTGCATTTGTTTTCCTCTCATTAGCTGACAAATCTAAGTGTGGCTTAAATAAAATCAAACAGTGGGAAATCATCGCAAGAGAAAAGTGTGCGTGTGTGTGTGCGTGCGTGCGCACATGCGCATCGAGATGCGGGAGAGGTGCCTTGTTTGCTTCTGTTCTCACAGGTCGATTGGTAGTTCTGTAGCCACAGTGAGCAGAGGACCTTGAAGAGACATCTTCTTGTATGTGTCCCTAAACTTCTATCTCCTTGCTCTCATCCTGTCTCCAAGCCATTCCTTTGGGTCATCTTGACTTTTTGCTTGTTGTATTGGACCAAAAATTATCAGCCCAAGATACTTAATAAGTGGGATCTTAAGTCTGGAAGGATTGATCCGTGACTTGTTCTAAAATTGGAAGAATTTTATTACTACCAGTAGCCTTGAATTTGTTTGCTGTTCATCCTTGCTGTCAGGCAGAATATAAACTCGGCATTTTCTTGTTGCCCTTTCTATCGCTTTCCACCTTTCTCCTCTGTTAGCCTCCCCCTGTTCTACCACCTCTACCTACCACCACCAAATGCTTTGCTAAAACATTAAGAAAGGTGGGGAGAAGAGCCAATTAATGTTGTAAGAGACAGAGAGAGAGAGAGAGAGAGAGAGCTCAAGGTATGTCAGCAAGGCCTGCATTTGTCCCATATTTCTACACCAAATAACACTATTGATGGGTTGAACCAGAATAATAATAATAATAATAATAACAGGTATTTATATACCGCCTTTCTTGGTCTTTATTCAAGACTTTATTCAAGGCGGTTTACATAGGCAGGCTTTATTTAAATCCCTTATTAAATAGGGATTTTTACAATTTGAAAGAAGGTTCTTTCTTTCAAGAACCACTACATTCAGGTGTTTCATTCCGATCTGGCTTCACATTCTGGCCTCCATCCTCCCACACTCAGAGCAGATGGAATAGCTCGGCTTCAGCTTGTCAGCTGCTTCAAGGTCGCACGGTGCCGGTGGCCTCGAACTGGCGACCTTGTGGATGTTATCTTCAGGCAGACGGAGGCTCTACCCTCTAGACCAGACCTCCTGCCCTTGAACCCTTGAAAAGGCAGGCAGATTCTTGGGAATTCCTTAGCTGGACCCTAAAATTACAGGGAATGCCCCCTTTTCCTTGCTGAGCTGTTCAGCAGAGAGAGGTACGGAGCAATTCCTTTCAGAGTCTGGTTGTTGCTTGGCAGGAACCAGAGAAGATCTCTCTTCCCCGCCCCACAGCAGCCCCTGGAGCAGAGCAAGGGAGTCCTGGCATCACAGCAGTCACAATCATGGAAGCAGCAGAGAGTGATGGGGTGGAGTGTCTCTGGGGCTTGCCTGTTCCCCAAAGGCGGAGTCTCCCACGCCTGATGGAAATTAGTGCAAGGATAGTGGCCAAGTTGCACACAGCCACCTGCTTCCGTGGGATGTAATGGCAGGCCTTGCCCAAGGATGTTTAAAATGGATTTTTTTGCCTCTTTGTTTTTTTGCAGCCCAGAGAATCTGTTTTCCCCATTTGGGTATCCTGTTCCGCACTGTGTTGCCCCAGGGCCCTCCAGGTGGCACTGGAGGTGGTGTAGCTGAGGGGGGGGCGGAGCACTCAGCCTGTCAGGGAGGCTCAGCGCGGCGGGCAAGCAGCCCCTCCCTTCGGAGTCATTCCCAGTTGGGGGGGAGGCAAAACGGAGCAGTACGGCAGTGGTGGGAAAATATGAAATTGTGGGAATTGTGGGAATTTTCAAAGTAAAATGGTTAATTCAAAGTGCTGCTTCTTTCCTGCCTGTGGATCTTTTGTGCCTGGAATAGGGGCTGCCGGACTCTGACATCCTCAAAAGTGCACGTCTGTTCTCAAGGTGGGAAAGTGCTAGAAGGAGGCTAAATATTTTGCAGCCCTCTTCAGGGGCCTTGATACCTTTCGTCTGCCTGGAAGTTATGGAATTGGACTTCCATGAAGCAGGTCCAGTTTTTCATTGCCTGCTCAGCAGAGAGGAAAGAGGGGACGTTTTTGCAGGTAGAGGGTGATGGTATCACCAGTATGATGGTTTGGTAAAACAAGAATTGCTAGGGGTGTGTGTGGGTGGGTGTGGGGACTAGCCTGTTGCATCTCCCGGAAAGGATTCCCATTTATCTGAACACACGTGGGAGGTGTGTGGTAGAGTACGTTGGCATGTGAAATAGCTCTCAGGGAAGGGGTGCCAGTAAGCTGGACTTGGGAGTACTCAAAATCCCAAATATTCCCAACCCCCAAATGTGGAGTTGCAGGGCTTAGTCCAGGACCTCAGTGACCTGGCACTGCGGTGGGGAGAGAGAGTGTAGCTGTGATTTGTGGCTCGCCTAACTCTGTTCATGTTGTTCATTGCAGCCATATGCAACCATACTTCTTTCTTTGGGAAGGGAGGTGTGTTCCTTTATCACACTCAAGACAAATGTGCGAAGATCAGAGGAGTAATATAAGTAGTTGTCGGTGGTGCTATCTGGAGAGATTGCTCTTTGTGGGCCAGTTTAAACACTCCAGAAGACTTGCGTGGTAAAGTCTTGCCTGAACTGTACTATTTCTGGCACAAGCCGGAGGTGTTTTATGTAGGCCAAAACGTGCCCACAAACACAAAACCTCTTTGCGCATAGGAAAAGTATTCCTGTTTTATTCTCCTGAAAGTATAAATGTGTGCTGAGGTTTTTAACTCTCTTGCAGAAGGAGAAACCTCCTTTGGTGCCCCTGTTGACAGTCATATGCCCAGATGTGAGGGTAGGTGGTCTTTAAAGAGGAGCTGGTATTCCTGCTCTTGCTCACGGCCAGTCAGGGTGCATCAGGAACGATAGCTGAAGGCTACAGACCCTCCCCAAAGGGAATAGCTTCTAGGGCTTTGTGCTCACACACCCCTTTCTGATCTCCGCCTTCCCTTTGTACTGAGTCAGCAGCTAAATGGGGAGATGGGACTGGACTGGTAGATATATCTGCGACAGCCAAGTGATGAGGCAGAGGGGACCTGTCTGGGAAAAATCACCCCTCAGGGGAGCACAGAACCCCAGGGGTTCTTATTGAAATCCAAATCACAGCAGCACCCACAACTGATCAGACATGATAACCCACAGAATTACTCGTGAACATGGACTTGGTAGGCAAGAAGTCAAAATATAACCAGTTTATTAAGAGGGGGTAAAGAAAAACACAACAAGCAAAATGGTCTAAAGCAGCGTTTCTTAAACTGTGGATTGAGACCCACTAGGTGGGTCGTGAGCCAATTTCTTGTGGGTCCCCACTCATTTCAATATTTTATTTTTTAATATACTAGACTCGATGCTACCATGGGATGTGACTGCATTTGAGGAAATGTGACAGATCTGTACTTTTAACAGGCTACTCTGTGTATGCTTTTAACTTGATAGTAAATGGGACTTACTCCTGGGTAAGTGTGGGTAGACTTGCAATCTAGGATTGCAAAAAATTTTCTTGCTTGATGATGGCACTTCTGGTCATGACATCACTTCCAGTGGGTCTCATTCTAAAAAGTGGGTCCTGGTGCTAAAACTTTGAGAACCATTGGTCTAAAGGTCTGGCTGCACAACTTGACCAAGTTGGATGTGGTAACTTGTAGTGCCCAGAAGAGGGAGTGGGGACAGTGCTCAAGAGCAAAGCAGGCACAACTCCCCCCCCCCCCCCCGCTGGAAGGGTGGTTCTAATGGGAGACCTGATAAAACTCATCCCAGCACCCTTGTATTTGAACTTCAGGAATTTGGGTTTGATGATGTCATGGGGTTACCTGGATGGATGAGTGGGAATGACCTGGCTGCTCCATCCTACCCCTTTGCCTAGACAGGCAGGTTTGGTTGACCTATCACTGGCCATGTTCCACTCTCAGCAGGAGGGCTGGTGAGAAGCTGCTACCTCCAGACCAGACAGGTTTCTCTGCCCAAGTGGTAGATGCAGGATAATCTTAGTGGGAGGCTTGGCCAAGTGTGGAGAAAGACCAAACCCTCACAGAGCTCAAGCGCATGCGTATTGCCATAGCTGCCTGGACAGGCTCCTCAGGTGAGTGGGAGGGGCCTGCTTACAAAGCATGTTGTGGCGTCTGCTGTACTTACAGCACTGTCCCTTTCTGGCTATGCTGTTTGTTGAACTAGCAGCTTTTATGCTGTTGAACCAGCACAGAAGCTTGGATGGGAGGGAGGAGGCAAAGCGGGTTAGAAGCATCAAAAAACTAGGCACTACATGGTGGGGGGAACGGAACGGGGCATTAACCACACAGTGGATCTGATTAGATGTGAGAGTGGTTGGATGAGGGACCAAGAAGAGCCCCTCACATGTGTCAGCCAAGTAACAGCACCAGAGCACAAGCAGCAAGAGTGAGTTGGCAATCCCCAAAAGCACTTTATTGAAAAAACAAAGTCCTGCCCTGTCCCTTCACTCCTACAAGGCCCCCAGGCTGCCTTAGAACAATTACTGAAACAAGGAATCACAAAAAAGTATATCTTCTGAGAGCCAGGATGGTGTCATGATCCGGGATTGGACTTGGACCGGGAAGATCCAGGTTCAAATCCCCGTTCAGCCAGGAAGCTTCCTGGGTGACTTTGGGCCAGTCACTGTTTTTCAGTGAAACCTACCTTATAGGGTTGTTGTGAGGACAAAAGGAGGGGAGGAACTAGGTACTACACCACCCTGAGCTCCTTGGAGGAAGAGGCGGTATAAAAATGTGAAAAATAACAAATAAATAAATTTGTTTGCCATAGTTACAGATAATAAAGATAAAAAGAGAAGGACACTATATAGGCAGAAAACCAGTCTGAATACATAAGTCTTAACTAAATGCTGTAAAACATCAAAAGGCAGGGCTACTGCCAGGGAGGGAGTTCCACAGTCTTGGTGCCACTACGAAGAAGGCTCTGCCTCATTCCTCTGCTCCTCGTTCAGTAGGTGGAACCCAAAGCAGGGCCTCAGACCTGCATTAGCAGCTGGTCAGGACTAGCAGCTTTGTCCCCTTCCCCATGTGCGTAAGAGAGGAGGCAGGGAAGAGCCTGTGCTGCCTCTGAGCACAGCACTTTTTTTGTGGGGTGTTTAAAAGAGATTGAGGAAAACGTGTCCACCAGTGTCTGGTTGCTGCTGGTGCCTTCATCCAAACTCCAGAGAAGGTACACGGGGGAGCAGAGGGTAGTGAGGTGGTTGGGTCAGCAACTAGAGCACAAGTGTAGTGAGTATGACCAAATCTAGACCAGATGGTGCTGACAAACCCATTGTTTTGCTCAGTGCTGTCCTGCAGTGCTGTTTAAGGGGACACTGGGGCTGTTGCCACTTGAGCTGGAAGAGGAAGGTGCTGAATTGTTATTTGCCTGCTGTGACCAATTTGCAGGACACCTTGCAGATAAAATCACCCCCACCCAGGCCGGTTAGGATACTCTGGCTATGTTAAAGGTGCATGTGGCCAGAGTTCTGTTTTGACTTCATTTTAGCTTGTATTGCCTGAGGATGTCAACAGGTTCCTTGCCACTCCGAAGCTTGTCAGTTGCCCGGTTTAGCCTTGCCACTTTCGGCTAAGGAAGTTTGCCGGGCATAGGCTGGGCATGTGGGACTCTGTGGCAGTGGCATAGCTAGAGGGGGTGCAAAGAACTAAGTTTTGCAGGGAGCCTCATTGTGGCATGCAGACAGCCCCTCCCCTTCCCTTCCCTTTCAGAGTCATTCTGGGCAGGGGGGACCAAAATGGAGGTGTATGCCTCCGTTTTGCTCCCCTCACCTGGATTGGCTCCAAAGGGGAGGGGCTGCTTGCGCACTGCGGTGAGGCTCCCTGCAAAACTGAATTCTTTGCACCCCCTCTAGCTATGCCACAGCTCTGTGGTGGTGAATGCCTCTCTCAGGGGAAGCGGGCTGTCATTTGCCTGCACTTGAAAAAGGCTTCTTTGGATTGGGGGAACTTGGAAACAGGGCAGTAGGAATTCGATGTACTGATATTTGGAAAAAGTCTTTGAGGCTGATTACCTGGATCCAGTCCAGCCTGGCTTCAGCTGCAGACATTGGACAGAAACCGCCATGGTTGCCCCCATGGATGACCTGAGCAGGGAGAGGCAGGGGCCTGATGCTTCTCTTGGACCTCTCAGTGATTCTTGTTACCTGCAACTATGGTATTCTTCTGGGGTTGAGAGGCAGTGCTCTGAAGTGGTGCTGGCTCTGCTTGGAGGGTAGGCTTCAGAAGGTGATGCTGTGGGGCAGCTGTTCTGCTCCCTGGCGTTAGCACTTGGAGAACTGCTGGATCCCATCTTCTCCCCCAGGTGCATCAACATGATACAAAGCTACTGAATGAGGTCAGCTGGAGGTTTGGGCTGAAGAGTTATTGAAATACTGATGGCACCCAGATCTATGTACTTCTTGTTCCAGTCATCTCGGCCTAGGGAGGCAGTGAAAACTCTTAGCTGGTGCTTGGAGGCAGTTCCGGGATGGATGTGGGCAAAGAAACTGAACTTGCACACATCCAGACGCAGTGGGGAATGCTGCAGCCTGCTTGGAGAAATTCAGTCTGTTTTGCATGGGGTTGCACTTTCCCCTCAGAGAGCAAGTGCAGAGCTTGGGAAGGATCCTGCACTGTCCCTGGAGGCCCAGGCGGATGCTGCGGTGTCACCCAGGGTAGCTTCAGCTGCTTTGCCCATTCTGGCCTTGCCATGGCGGGCCACTCTGTCCATGCAGGTATAAAACCCAGGTTCAAAGATTGTGACATGTGTGGCTGCCTTTGAAAATGGCTTGGAAGCTTCAGCTGACCCAGAATGCCACCCAGGACTCCTGGTGGCTGCGTGCAACACTCATTTAGTGCCATTTACACTGGGCAACAATTTGCTTCCAGGTCCAATTCATGGCGTAAGGATGAGACTTCCCAGCCACAAAGACGCCTGTCCAAAGCTGGACATTTGGGTCTTCATCTTGTAGTGCAGTTTGGCTTCAAACAGTGAGGTCCAAACAACATTTAAAACCACTGGGGAATTTAAGCCCACAACAACAGGAGTCTCTGCATCCTGGGAAAAATGTTACTGTGGACTGAGAGCCCAATTCTATGCATGTCTACTCAGAAGCAAGTCCCATTAAAGTCAATAGGACGTACTCTCAGGAAAGTGTGGATAGGATTGCAGCCTAAATTGCACCGACAGCAAAAAGCATAGTTCAGACAGGGGTGACATTTGCCAGCGGATGCACCCGGTTTGTACAGGCTTTTCTCTGTAGGGCTGTGAACTCATGTATATTATCACATGTATAGAATCAGTGAGGTTTGCACATGTGAACAAGTCCTTATTATTCCATTAAGAACTAGTGGGGTGGGGGTTAAGATTCATGAGGCACAGGTCCTATAGCTCAAATTGACAGTTGGCAATGATGATGTTCTTCCTGTGGTGATAAACCTGTGAGGTGTGCCTCCAGGGTCACTGGATGCTACTATCAGGGAGTAATCAATGGACTTGTGTGCAGTGGCATAGCTAGAGGGGGTACAAGCACTATGTTTTGCAGAGAGCTACACTGAGGCATGCAAGCACACCCCCCCCCTTCAGACCCATTCCGGGCCATGAGAGCAAAATGGAGCGGTGTGCCTCCATTTTGCTCCCCCCCCAACCCGGAATGGCTCCATAGGGGAGGGGGAGAGGCTGCTTGCATGCTGCAGTGAAGCTCCCTGCAAAACTTAGTGCTTTGCACCCCCTCTAGCTACATCACTCACTGCCTGTGCATGTGTGGACCAGCCTCAGTTTAGACATGTGCAGCTCCTTCAGCCTTTCCGGGCCTAATGTCAAGTTAGGTTCAATAACTGTTAACCTTCCCAGCTGGGGGATATTCAGCCATTTATCACATCAGTGAGGCAAAACCAGCAGGTCATCAAATAATGACTGGTATCCTTAATCACAGGTACTGTGTCTCTTCCCCTACTATCCCACTGGATTATTCAATGACTAAGGATGCAAAGTGGGCCCTTAACTGACAGTAAAACCCTGTCCTGTACCCAGCCAATTCAGTGTTGGGAGTCTGAGGAAATAACACTGTGAAATGAAATAAATAATTAGATGGTGCTGCCTCTTTACCAGAAGTACTGCCAGCATTCCTGAGATTGACTGGGGCCTCTCCCTCTGCCACCTGAATCTCAGTTGGCAGGAAGACCCGGTAGGCCACCTTCCTGGCTGCCCCCAGACTGGAACTCCTTGCCCCGGAAGATCGGCAGGCGACCTTATTTCAAGCATCTGGTACCTCGCTCTCCAGCTGACAAGGCTCCCAAGGCGGCTGCCATGACATCGATCAATGGGAAATTGCAACTGAGAAGGTGTGCATGTGGGGGAGATATGATGCTTCACTTGAAAGGCATGTGGTGGTTCCTTGGCCACTGCATGTGTGTGAGGGGCAGTTTCCACTTGGCCACTGTGTGTGTGTGTGTGGGGGGGGGCAGTTTCCACTTGGGATGTAATGCCTTCCCCCTCCCTCACATCTTTTTTCAAGGAACTGAAGAAATAACTCTGCTTTCTGATCAGCCATGGCAGCTTCTTAGCTTCAAAAGCTGCTGCTGCTGTTCTTACAAAGTAGATTTCATTGAACCACTTGACTAGACACGGCAACCCTGGGGTTTTGGCCACAGCCCCCTTCAGAACTTCTGTCAGGACCCCGGGGGTGATTCCTTGGACATCATCAAGGCCCTGCCCCAGCCAAGCCAGCTTCCAAATTCCACTTCACCCTTTTGGTGCTGCTCCCATGATCCTTTCCACCTGGCCAGTTTGGAAGGGTGGCAGGGAAGCAGAGGAGGAGGTGTTGGTGGCCACCCTCCTCCCTGTTGCTTTCCTGGATTAAAATGCTTTTCTCCTGTCCTCAAATCTGGTCATTCAGTCTCTCCAGTGAAAATGAACCCCAATTGCTGAGGTGTCTCAAGGGAACTATAATTAAGAACATAAGAACTCTTCCAGAATGACCTGTTTTATCGTTGATGCTTAGATACCTTACAGCATCCATGAAGTTGGGGTGACCTAAGGGGCGTTCTCTGGGGCTTGAGACTTCACTGCTGTGGAGCTCTCTGCAGCTGTTTCCATGGTTGTGCTCCAAACTCCCACGCATGCCTGCTATGGCACACGGGTTGAAAACCCTGTTCTTCAAGCCAGGGCCTAGGAGAGAGGGGTAAAGAGGCTAATATGGCCCAGGGTCAGAAAGGGGACCCATAAATTTCCTAGGATCTGACATTTTCCAATCTCACCCAGACTCACTGTCTGCATGGGATGCACATGGCACATGACAGCAACTACTGCCAGAAGCCATACGCACCAGGCCTGGGAATGTGTGCATTCCTTAACAGTGTCTCATCTGGGAGGAAGCTGGCCTGCTCCAGGAGTTCTTTGGTTTGTGTATCTGCTTGCCATGAAGGAGTGTAGAGGAGCTCAGGGACACAGCTGCAAGACTACAGCTGCTGCAGAAGTGCTGTCCACCCCTACCGCCACCCCCCAGCCTGTGTCACCCCCTCCCTCTTTGGGAAGGGGCCCCAAAGAAATGTGTGCTCTGTCATACAATTCCTCTTGGAGGCCCCTGAAGATTGCTTCAGGCAATTTTCCTGGACCTAAGTGGTCCTCAGCAGACCTTCTTCAGAGGAAGCTTTGTCCACCCAGGGATGCAGAGACAGCTCACTCATGTATGCAAAGAACATAACCTAAAATGAGAGGGCTGAAGCCCTGCTTCAAAGTTGCTGGTTTATACCTTGAAAGTTCTGCCCCTGGTTGTGAAGGCACAAGGCTGTTGGTTGTTCGGCCACAGTGAGGAAAAGACTTTTGCGCATCATGAAGGGCAGAATGTATTTATTTATACATACATACATACATACATACTAACAGCAGCTCACATGTTTTGAACTGAGTCCTCCATCGACTCACTAAGGCTGCAACGTTATATGCATTTTCCTTGTGAGTAAACCCTATTGAACATAATGCGTACATATTCAGAAAGAGCTTTGCAAATATTGATGATGATGATGCAAAAATGGTAAAGGCTTGGAAATACAAACTTTTAAAAATAATAGTAATGTTATCTTATTTGCTGTATTTTCTTGGCTGTCTGTCATTCAACCATCCAAACTCAAAGACTTTGATTCAAATAATGCTAATGTTGATAATAATCAACATAGACCTTTCTTACCATTTAAAGGCGAAACAAAATTCAGGTGTGCAGTTTTCCACATGTCCCCCCAGGCTCCCAGTTTTTCTAGCTGTACCTCTGTGTGTGGGTGAACATGTATGATATCAATATGCCCAGCTCACAATATGGAAATATCCCAAGATGTCCAGTTCACCCACAAGGCTCTTCTCTGACCAAAAGCTATCCCTCTCAGAGAACAAGCTAGCTGTGGTATGGGCCTCCAAGGGTGAACAGAAAGTCATAAATAAAGGGCAATCAATAAATGAGGATGAAAGGGTTAGGGTAAAAGGGATGAGTTAGAGTACCAGACCCCCTGTAATGGATATCTCTGTAAACAAATTGCCGATGCGTATCGAATTGCCATCCTCAGATCAACATCCTGTACTGATAACATGCCAAATGTTGTTTGTGTGTCTGCCTGTATGTTATTTTTCCCCTGGATACTTTTTCTCTCTTTGTGTCCTCTTGTCCCCCTCCCCTATCTAAAAGACCCTATAAAACCTGCATCATTGTAATCCACGTGTGTGTGTGTGGAGGTCCCGTTTGCAAACGAGTAAATGTTAGAAGTCCTTTGAATTCTCCTGTCATCAGTTGTTTGCCGCTCCAAAATCCAAAGAACCGTGTGTTTATTCGGGGTCATGTACGTATGTATGTGAAATAAAGAGAAACGGAGAGAAAGCTTCCCGGTTTCCTTCCGGACCAGAGCTGTAGTAAAGATGGTGCCCAACCTTGCTTCTCTCCAGAGGAGTTGGTAGAGGTGACACGCGTGACAGCCCATCAAGCCAATTCACACCTAATATGATTAGGCAACTGGGGACAGGAGGTCAGTCCTGTTTTAGCTCAGCTGCAAGATTAGCATTTGAGGGATGGGGAGGTGCTGGACAGTGAGCAGAGCAGCAGCTCTGCCGGGAGAGGGTGGACGGAGGCCAAAGCAGTTGTCCTTTCCTGCCTTGACCTGCTGCACATGTGTGGTGTAGGAGTAGCATTATGGGAGAGGAGGTGATAACTGGGAGTGTGCAGTGGGGGTACCAAGAGCAAGAAAGGACTCCATCTCCCCCAGAGAAATCTTAAATGTGCTTTTGTTAACACTTGACTATTGAATAACCCAAGAAGTGATTTTTGGCTCCCAAAAGCAGAACCAAAGCAAACAGAGATACCATAACTTAAGTCTGGGCAACAATCCTTTGAACTGCCCCCAGACCAAAGCCCTTGTAGTACCAGCATCACTCCAAAGGACTGATCACCTTGCCCTTTTATAGTCTGTTCACTGAAGCTTCTAGAAGAATTGCCTTAAAGGGGTAGGACTTCATGCCTTACCTCAGTTTTGCAGTCTTCACTCAGGTCAGGGACAAGCAGAAAAGGCAGTTAGAAAAAGGGGGAACAGGTTTAACCCCTTCCTGACTGCCTAACACCCCCCCCTTGTCCAAGTTTCCCCGAAGAAACTTCAACCAGTCAAACTTTCCAGCAACCAACATAAAAGAATCATTTAAACATTTTCCAACGATTTTCTCCTTCACTTTCCCTCTCCCCTGAGGCACGTACATCCAGTATCCCTGAGGGAATAACCCTGAGAGAAGAGAAGTGTTTTTATACTTACACAACGGCTGCAATCAGTGATGTAGTTAGAGGGGGTGCAAAGCACTAAGTTGTGCAGGGAGCCTCCCTGCACTCCTTCAGAGACATTCCAAGGGGGGTGGGACAAAACGGAGGGGAAGGGGGCCCCTTGCAAGCTGCGGTGAGGCTTCCTGCAAAACTTAGTGCTTTGTACCCCCTCTAGCTATGCCACTGGCTGGAATCCTACACACTTCCTCTCTGAGGTTCAGACAGCTGCATTGACTACTTCGCGCAGGCATGTTCAACCTACATACTTTCCAACTTCCGTTCAGACCTCTGGAAGGAAACTGGGATGTATTGGAGGGGGCTTAGTGTATGCACTTGCACAGGAATAAGTCCCACTAAGCTCAGTGGGGCTTACTTCTGAGTAAACATGCATAGGCTTGCCCCAATTGGCTATATTCAGCCTAGCTTGCCTTCTTTGGAGAACACATGCTCTGAAGGGATGAAACAGACTTTAAGGTTGGCGAAAATGAGATAAAAACCAGCACTTGTTACTGGAGGCACTTTGTGGTTTTTGGCCCACTGCTCTCCCACAGCCAGGCTCAGCTCTCAAGTCCCCAGCTCCCAGCCTAGTCAGATACTGAGGCTGGGATACAAGGTGACCCATCTCTGGAGATCAGCTGGGGAGGCCGTCCTGTAGGTGCCACCACCACCCAAAGTTTAGTTGGTGGTGACACAGGGAAGGGCTTTTTCTGTGGTGGCACCACAGATGTGCAACACTTTCCCTCCTGAGCTGAGCCCAGCTTCCTCACTGCAGGATTTCCAGCAGTTCTGGAAAAACTTTTCATTCTGTGCTACTTTTGCTAATGTCTTTGATTGTCTTTTCCCTTCTGTTTTCTGTGTTTTGATTTTTGTTTTTATGATGGTATCTTTTAACAACTATTGCCATTATTTTAGTTGCCTCTCTTAGAGGGGGAAAAGGGAGGTACAGATATTTGAACCAACAAATGTTTTTCCCTTCTCTCTTTCCAGGTCTACTTCCCCTTTCTAAAAACTGTGCGTGGCAAACTTTAAGCAAGTGGATGACAGCAGATGGACCTCCTCCAACGAAAGACTTCTGGGCCTGGTCCCTGAGGGACTAAAGGCTCTCTGAGTTGTGCCTTCTCCCCCTTTCCCCACCCCTGCCCCTTCCTGCACTGCACCACAGCAGCATGGTCCCGGCCTGGCTCGGCTCCCCTGGTTTCCTGCTCTACCTCTCCAACCATCCCAGGTGGGGCTGCTGCAGAGTCCTTCTCTTCTGGCTCCTGTTCCTCTGCCTGCCCAGCTTCATCCAGCCAACCACCTTCAAGGTGGGTGTGATGGGCCCCTGGAGCTGCGACCCCATCTTCACCCGGACCTACTCGGATGCAGCAGCCAAGCTGGCCACGGCCCGCCTCAACAAGGACCCAACAGTGAACCAGGGTTACTGGTTTGATTATGTCATCCTCAATGAAGACTGCCAGACCCCTCAGGCCCTGGTGGGCTTCATCAACGCGCAGGGCTATGCCTCTGGCTTTGTGGGCCCCGTCAACCTTGCAACGTGCGAGGCAGCTGGGTTGCTGGGCAAAGCGTGGAACAAGCCCGTCTTCTCCTGGGCTTGCTTGACTGATGACGCCCAGGCGGAGCGTTTTGGCTCCTTTGCCCGGCCCTTGCCCCAGGCCTCGGCGGTGCTGTTCGCGGTGCTCAAGTATTTCCGATGGGCTAACGTTGCAGTGATAAGCGCTGACCAGGACATCTGGGTGGAAGCAGGCCAGGCTCTGGCGGACTCCTTGCGAGGCTTTGGCCTCCCTGTCAGCGTGGTGACCACCATGGAGGATGAGCCCAACGGTGCAAGGAAAGCCCTCCGCAGGGTCCAGAGGGCCGACAATATACGAGGTATGGCTGGGTGGGGTGATGAGTGTGGGTGCCCCTGTCAAGGGAAGAGGCTCCCATATTTGGGGGACAAAAGGACAGGAGATGGACACAGGTCACATGACTGTAGTGGAAGGTGAGTTTGCTAAGTCACCTTTAACATAAGAACGTAAGAACAGCCCCACTGGATCAGGCCATAGGCCCATCTAGTCCAGCTTCCTGTATCTCACAGTGGCCCACCAAATGCCCCAGGGAGTACACCAGACAACAAGAAGACCTGCAAGGCCTCCTGGGAATTGTAGTTTAAGAACATAAGAACAGCCCCACTGGATCAGGACACAGGCCCATCTAGTCCAGCTTCCTGTATCTCACAGTGGCCCACCAAATGCCCCAGGGAGCACACCAGACAACAAGAGACCTGCAAGGCCTCCTGGCAATTATAGTTTAAGAACATAAGAGCAGCTCCACTGGATCAAGCCAAAGGCCCCTCTAGTCCAGCTTCCTGTATCTCACAGTGGCCCACCAAATGCCCCAGGGAGTACACCAGACAACAAGAAGACCTGCAAGGCCTCCTGGGAATTGTAGTTTAAGAACATAAGAACAGCCCCACTGGATCAGGACACAGGCCCATCTAGTCCAGCTTCCTGCATCTCACAGCGGCCCACCAAATGCCCCACGGAGCACACCAGATAACAAGAGACCTGCAAGGCCTCCTGGGAATTGTAGTTTAAGAACATAAGAACAGCCCCACTGGATCAGGACACAGGCCCATCTAGTCCAGCTTCCTGTATCTCACAGTGGCCCACCAAATGCCCCACGGAGCACACCAGATAACAAGAGACCTGCAAGGCTTCCTGGGAATTGTAGTTAAGAACATAAGAACAGCCCCACTGGATCAGGCCATAGGCCCATCTAGTCCAGCTTCCTGCATCTCACAGCGGCCCACCAAATGCCCCAGGGAGCACCCCAGATAACAAGAGACCTCATCCTGGTGCCCTCCCTTGAATCTACCTTCCACCTTTAAGGGGAAGCCATCCTGTGCCGTACAAGAGCCCACAAGTGACTAGCCTGTCACCTCCTCCCTTGGCTCATGTTGTCAGGAGGTGGATCGATGTAGCAGCAGGCACACTGGACGTTGCGCCGTCATTCATGCAGTCAGATTTCCAAGCTGACCCCACTTGGTGCATTTCGTTTATTAAGCTGGGGAAGCTGTCAGCGTGCATGCGGCTACGGCCAGGCCACTGACCGTGCAAACGGTGGTGTTCACATTGGGTGGCAACCGCTCCGAGTGCCTCTCTGTGTGGGGGTGATGGTGCTCCACCTCAGGATCCACCACCAAGAGTGTGGGTTGGCACCCCTTCAAGGCATGGTACCCAAGGCAATATACCAGCTAGGCCACTGAGAAGAAGCTTCTCTATGAGTCTTAGACACAAGGGCTTCCTCCATCCCCCTGCCCGATGGAGGGGCAGACCCCCCCCCCTCACCATGTCCAAGGTCTGTTCAGAAATTTTGCTTTGCCCTACTCTTCTGGTAACTGTGAGAGCAGGTACGACCTGAGCACGTGAGCATCCATGACAGTCCCCTGAAACAGACTGGATAAGTGATGTTTGACCAGTTGCAGGTTGGCAACCTTCAGTCTCGAAAGACTCTGGTATCGCGCTCTGAATGGTGGTTCTGGAACAGCGTCTAGTGTGGCTAAAAAGGTCAATTCAGGAGTGACAATCCCTTCCACACCGGGAGCAAGTGCAGTCTGTCCCTGGTCTGTCTCCCTGGCTACGGGCCTTCCTTCTTTGCCTCTTTGCCTCAGTCTGTTGGCCAAGTGTCTCTTCAAACTGGAAGAGGCCATGCTGCACAGCCTGCCTCCAAGCGGGCCGCTCAGAGGCCAGGGTTTCCCACCTGTTGAGGTCCACTCCTAAGGCCTTCAGATCCCTCTTGCAGACGTCCTTGTATCGCAGCTGTGGTCTACCTGTAGTGCGCTTTCCCTGCACGAGTTCGCCATAGAGGAGATCCTTATGGCCTCTAACCACTGTATATATTTGCTGTGGCTAGTTTGTAAAATATTTATTCCTTGGCTCAGCCATTACATTTCTCGTTGATTTATATGCCCTTGGCTTTTGTTTGTGTACTGCAGGCTTCCTACCATATTAACTTGTGATTGGTTGGCAATAACCATGTGGTGCGAAGAGTGGGTAGCGGCATTGCTGGTGTTTGTATGAAAAGGCCAAAATATGTTGTTTGGCTCCACCTGCTCCCTCCAGTGGAGGGGAGTTCCAGGGACTGCTTTATGGTTTCTCATGAGGAGAAAGTACTAGAGACTTGTTGTCCCCCTCTCAGTCTCAGTCTTCCCCAGCTGCAATATGGGGATAATAATATTGCCCTACCTTACAGGGTTGTTGCCAAGTCCACACTGAGATAATTCAGGTGAAGTGCTTTGCACTCAAACTGCTGTAGAAACGTACGAGTGTTATGAGTCACTCTGCATAATCGAAGAGCAGGCCTGCAGAAATATGAATTTGAAAGGGGTGGGGGCTAGAGAAGTGCAGGTGGTCAAACAGCACTGGGGCCCAGGTCCTCCTCCTGAGAGGCTCCTGCCATGTGCGGGTTGGTGAGGAAACATTTTTCTCTGCTGGGAGATCTGTGTCTTTTATGCTGGTCTGACTGTTCATAGAAATCACAGTTCTTTCTGCATCAGATCACCAGCACCTCCGTTGCTAACCAAAGCAGCTCCTAGTGTTAAAAGTCTAGAGCAGGGGTGCCCAAACCCTGGCCCGGGGGCCACTTGCGGCCCTCGGAGGCTCCCAATCAGGCCTGCAGGGTGCCCCCAGTCTCCAGTGAGCCTCTGGCCCTCTGGAGACTTGCTGGAGCCCATGCTGACCAGATGCAACTGCTTTCAGCATGAGGACGACTGTTCGACCTTTCACCTGAGCTGTGGGATGAGGGCTGCCTCTGCTACTTGCTGTTTCACACCTGCGATGCTGCAGTGGCAGCAAAGGAAAGGCTGGTCTTGCTTTGTACAAGGCTTTTTATAGGCCTTGAGCTACTGCAAGACCTTCATTCATTCATATAACTTCCATCTCTAATAAATTCATTTATGTAAATTTATTCAAATTTTAAATGTAAATTAATTCCTTCCCCCCCCCCCGGCCTCCGATGCAGTGTCAGAGAGATGATGTGGCCCTCCTGCCAAAATGTTTGGACACCCCTGGTCTAGAGAAAGAAGGCCCTTCCTCTCCCTGGGAAGACTTTCTTCCTCCTCTCAGGTGGAGGAGGGCAAGTAGTCATTGCATGAAGCAAGGGAAAAGCACTCACTACATGGTCAGAGGCACTTAGGCTTTCAATAAGAACTTCACTTGCGTCCCAGTACTAAGACTTGGGGAATCCCATGGCATGAAGCAGAGTGCCCAGGGCTGGTATCTGCCTGCAAGTGACACTTTCGGTCAGTCTGTGCAGTGCAGAGTGTTTGAGGCTTCAAAGGGCCCTGGCTGAAGTGCCTTTTGTGGGCCTCCTCCTGAGAGTTGCTCATCCTCCACCAACACCATATAGGGGCTTCTGGGCATAGAAATGGTCTCAGGAACCAGCACTGGTAGCTGCCCTTTGACTCCAGCCCCTAATGCCAGCTCTGTGGGGCTCTTTGTGGTTACCAAAGGGCACTCTCCAAGTGCAGAGAGACCCCCTCTTACAGTTTCCAACGAAGCTTTGGTGTACTCTGCACTTTACATGACCTTCTCTTAACCCTTTTGTCCTTCTCATTTTCTCTT
This sequence comes from Tiliqua scincoides, assembly GCF_035046505.1. Classification (NCBI taxonomy): domain Eukaryota; kingdom Metazoa; phylum Chordata; class Lepidosauria; order Squamata; family Scincidae; genus Tiliqua; species Tiliqua scincoides. The sequence goes on from NC_089825.1 coordinate 126,897,130, forward strand.
ATCTAATGCCTCCTGTCTAATTCCTCCTCCTCGGCCCTTTCCTCTCCAGTGGTTGTCATGTGTATGCACTCCGTCCTTCTGGGTGGCGAGGAACAGCGCCTCCTGCTGGAGAAAGCCGAGGAACTGGACATGATAGATGGGACCTACGTTTTCATCCCCTACGATGCCCTTACCTACAGCATGCCCTACCAGAAGGAATCCTACGCCATGCTGGACGACAATATCAAACTGCGCATGGCGTATGATGCTGTCCTCACCGTCACGATGGACTCGCCTGAACGCTCCTTCCGGGAGGCTTTCCGGGAAGCGCAAGAGAAGGGGGAAGTCCCCAGTCGCCTCAGTGCTGACCAGGTACCTTGCCTGAAAAAGAGTGGAGATGGGGCAATAAGGGGCTCTTGCTGGAGGTAGGCAGGCCCAGATGGAATGAACAGGAGGCGTAGGTGCTTTGTGTGCGCTCACAATTGTGAACGCAGCACACATTTCAGATTTCCTGCACTTCAGGTTTCATATTTTAAAAACAAAACAAAATCACATTTCTGGCTCAGAACTGCACTTGAAAGTACAGGATCTCAGTAGCTCCTGGTGAAATCTCATATTCTGAGACTGAGTTGGGCCACTGGTGCGGACAGGGTGTGACTTCATTTCATTGGATAGACAACTCCTGAAGGGCTAGCAGACTAAAGGTGAAAGAAGCCGAAAGAGAAGCAAACATGTTTTTGCCTCGTTTATTCCGGTAGCGGCATTTGGAGCCCAGCCGGAGCTCTTCCTTTCCTTCTCTTTACAGGTGCACCCTCTGTTTGGCACCATCTACAACTCTATCTACTTCCTGGCCAAGGCTGTGGAGAGCACCCGCAAGTCCGGCAAGTGGGTGACGGGCTCCAGCATCGCTGAGCACACCAGAGACTTTGAGCTGGAAGGCTTCAGCCAGACGGTTTCGGCGGACAAAAATGGAGAGGCCATTGTCCCTTACATTATCTTGGACACGGACGGCAAGGGGAACCGCCTGTGGCCCACGTATAGCGTAGACATCACCGCAGGCACCCTGCGCTACGTCGGCCACGCCATTCATTGGCCTCAGGGCTCGAGGCCAGACTCTGACTCCAACTGCTGGTTTGACACTGTCACCATCTGCAGTGGGGGTGAGTGCTGGGGGGGGGGGGAGTTTACAACCTCACATTCTCTGTCCACCCATCCAAATGTTGACTCTTAAGCTGCCGTGTGCTCCTTCCTGGGTTTTGTTCATCGGCTGTGTGTTGGATGCGCAACATCTATGCTTCTTTTCAGCCAAAGGTCCCAGAGCGGCACACAATCTTTCAGAAATAATTGCAACGTTTTAAAACAACACTATATTAAAAAGAAGCAGAAAATAAGATCTTCTTCTCCCTTTGATTCATGGGGTGAAAAGACCTAAAAGGATCTTTGGCTGCAGAAGACCATCCTGGATATGGACAGACACATTTGAATGTCAGATGAAAAGAGAGAAAGGGGCAGCTAGATTAAAGGGTGGGAAAGAGGCTGCTGGTTTTAAAGCAGTGGTTCCGGGGACCACAGGTGGTCCGTGAGACCCTGAGAAGTGGTCCGCGAGTTCTCAGGAAAAAACATGATCACATTTGATCACTTCCATGCCTCTCCAAGTGAGTACTCTCCCACAGACCATTGAAATCTTGGCTGTAGCTGTAGGTAGTTCGTTATCCACCCTCTCTGGTTGTCCAGCGCTTGCTGAAGTGCCAGCTGTGGGAGGGTCCAATCTCCACCCTTTCTGTGGAGAAGCACTCACTTGGTGAGATGCTTCCCCATTGACCACTAGAGAAGGTGGAGAATGGACTCCTGCATTTCCATTGTCTTGTCAAGCGCTCCCCTATGGGCTACCAAATTGAATTGTATTTTTTTTTTTGTGGTGGGGTGGAGGCAGTTGCATGCGGTCCGCGACAATTCCAATGTTTGCCTCAGTGATGCGTGAGCTCCTAAAGGTTGGGAACCACCGTTTTAAAGCCTTGTTTGTGTTGTGGTGAAAAATCTAGGATCTCTGTGATGAGGAGATGGAGAGAGGGCCTTGATGGGTAGCTGTAGGGATAGCGCAGGGGTGACCAAGCCATGGCTTGCGTGCTGCATGTGGCCATAGTGTACAGCTCTCAGAAATACGTTGGCTGAGCTCTTCTTTGCATCACAATTCATAAAAGTAAATAAAAAACTTTCAAGCTTTATAATTATTTACCGGGTATACACCGGTAAATAATCAGGGCGGTGTGTACACTGCCCTGAGCTCTGTGGAGGAAGGCTGGTATAAAACTGTGAAAAAATAAATAAATATAAGCTGAGAGTCCACTGGATTAAAACGTAAGTATAATATTTATAGTGAGTAAATATATGTCATAATTTAAATGCTTCTTGAATATCATGGCTCTCAAGCATTTGAAGTTTATCTTATGTGGTTGGCAACCTTCAGTCTCGAAAGACTATGGTATCGCGCTCTGAAAGGTGGTTCTGGAACAGCGTCTAGTGTGGCTGAAAAGGCCAATTCGGGAGTGACAATCCCTTCCACACCGGGAGCAAGTGCAGTCTGACCCTGGTCTGTCTCCCTGGCTATGGGCCTTCCTTCTTTGCCTCAGACTGTTGGCCAAGTGTCTCTTCAAACTGGGAAAGGCCATGCTACACAGCCTGCCTCCAAGCGGGCCGCTCAGAGGCCAGGGTTTCCCACTTGTTGAGGTCCATCCCTAAGGCCTTCAGATCCCTCTTGCAGATGTCCTTGTATCGCAGCTGTGGTCTACCTGTAGGGCGCTTTCCTTGCACGAGTTCTCCATAGAGGAGATCCTTTGGGATCTGGCCATCATCCATTCTCACGACATGACCGAGCCAACGCAGGCGTCTCTGTTTCAGCAGTGAATACATGCTAGGGATTCCAGCATGTTCCAGGACTGTGTTGTTTGGAACTTTGTCCTGCCAGGTGATGCCGAGAATGCGTCGGAGGCAGCGCATGTGGAAAGCGCTCAGTTTCCTCTCCTGTTGTGAGCGAAGAGTCCATGACTCGCTGCAGTACAGAAGTGTACTCAGTTCGCAAGCTCTGTAGACCTGGATCTTGGTATGTTCCGTCAGCTTCTTGTTGGACCAGACTCTCTTTGTGAGTCTGGAAAACGTGGTAGCTGCTTTACCGATGCACTTGTTTAGCTCGGTATCGAGAGAAAGAGTGTCGGAGATCGTTGAGCCAAGGTACACAAAGTCATGGACAACCTCCAGTTCATGCACAGAGATTGTAATGCAGGGAGGTGAGTCCACATCCTGAACCATGACCTGTGTTTTCTTCAGGCTGATTGTCAGTCCAAAATCTTGGCAGGCCTTGCTAAAACGATCCATGAGCTGCTGGAGATCTTTGGCAGAGTGGGTAGTGACAGCTGCATCGTCGGCAAAGAGGAAGACATACAGACATTTCAGCTGGACTTTGGATTTTGCTCTCAGTCTGGAGAGGTTGAAGAGCTTTCCGTCTGATCTGGTCCGGAGATAGATGCCTTCTGTTGCAGTTCCAAAGGCCTGCTTCAGCAGGACAGCGAAGAAAATCCCAAACAAGGTTGGCGCAAGAACACAGCCCTGCTTCACACCGCTTCGGATGTCAAAAAGGTCTGATGTGGAGCCATCGAAGACAACAGTGCCCTTCATGTCCTTGTGGAAAGATCTGATGATGCTGAGGAGCCTGGGTGGACATCCGATCTTGGGGAGAATCTTGAGCCTACAGCACCCGTATTCCCTGGTGGTCTCCCATCCAAGTACTAACCAGGCCTGATCCTGCTTAGCTTCTAAGATCAGACGAGATTGGGCATGTGCAGGATAACAGAGCTCTTATCATATGTGGTGCTTACATTAAGCAAATTTGACCACTGCTGGGCAAGAGTGAGTAGTCCTCTTTCAGAAGGAGGTCTTTCTACACAGCAGCAACTATTACCCTACACATGCCTGATCTCATCTGATCTCAGAAGCTAAGCAGGGTCAGGCCTGCTTAGTACCTGGATGGGAGACTGCCTGGGAATACCAGGTGCTGTAGGCTTCTACCATAGTCTTTCGAGACTGAAGGTTGCCAAACATAACATAAACTTTCTACATGACCACCAAGGGCTGGTGCTTGAGTTGGAAATGTGAGCCTGCCTCAGCTACACGATACGTTCCAGCGGTAAGATGCTTTTCCTTCTCCTCATTTAGGAGTGGATGCCAGTTTTGTCCTCCTCTTGTTCCTTCTGGTGGCTGCTTTGATCCTGGGTGGAGCTGCCCTGGCTTACTATCTCAGGTGAGTTAGGTGAGTTAGGTGAGTTATCTCAGGTGAGTTAGCACAGCAAGTGGCAGCCGTTCCGGATTCTGAAGCTTTGTTTTGTAGGCTTTTGATTAAGGGAGACTATTTTTGGTTTCTGAATCTTTGGCTGTCTTTGTGTGAATGTGTCTAGGCGCCGGATCCAGCATGCCCAACTCATGAAGGGACCCAACAAAATTGTTCTCACCATGGATGACATCACCTTCCTGAACACACAGAATAGCAAGAAGGTGAGAGGGAGCAAGGCGTGTGTGGGAGGCTTTGGGAGATAGATGGCAGGTGATGATGGGGCTGAAAGAGAGCTTTACCAGGTGGGGCCTTCTGAGGCCAAAGATGAAAGGGCAGTGCAGGTGATAGACCCGCAGGCAGCTTGGTAGATCTCAGAGAGAGGAAGGGCAGTGGATGGTAAGGAGTGGGGTTGAGGAGTTGTAGGTGGGGCAGATCTTGGCCATCAAAGATGAGTGGTAGTGGATGGTGGCCAAAGCTGAATCACGTGTAGGTAGACAGAACACCTGCCAAGGGCCAGAGCTGAAAATCACTTGGTCAGCATAGTTCCTTTTGTTAAATAATGGTTAAGAAAGTTGTTCTTAAATTAACTGTGATGGTTCCCCTTTCCTCCCTCCCTCCCTCAGAAAATGGAAGACAGCCACCCAAGCCTCATGGGAAAAAGCATTTCGGACATGAGAAGCATTAAGAGTGTGGCTGCAAATCCTGACACCAACATTGCCGTGGCGGAGGTAAGGGCACGTCCCTGCTGCATCGTGCTTCGTCCTGTCCCTTCCCCTTTCCCAGTTATGACTTGGGGGTTGGGGTGGAAGGGCAGTAAAGTCCCCGGGTGCAGTGCCATTTCCAATGCCTCCTGAGGCCCTGAGGAGTGGCCTTCTCTGGGCCTGTGCCACTAGCAGAGGGACAAGCATCGTGGGTAGGGAGGCAGGGAGGAATTCACCGACGCTGGCGTGTCAGGCTTTTTGGTGCAAAGTCAGGGAATCTCCTCCTCCCGCAGGGATCTCGCACACCAAACCCTTCCCACTGGGCTCACTTCCTCACACTGTCCTGATTTCCATGGTCTGCATCTCTTGTCACCTTTTTCCGGACTTAAAAGCAAAAGCCACCCAGGATTCCTGGTGCCCACCCAGGGTTCCTGCCTTACCTGCATTCTCTGACCTTCGTCCACTTTGGTGCTGCTGTGATGGGCACCGTCTTGAATGCCTGAGGGGTTGTCGGCTGCAGCTGCTTCGGGCCAGCGAGTGGTAGGGAGACAGGCCTACCTGACTTGGGAAGGATCCGGGGGCATTCCTGGATTCAGGATTCCCGCAGCCCCCATCAGTGTCCTCGGTGTGGCTCTGCTTGCCGGTGCCGCTTGCTGCTCTCTAGAGACCTTCCCTGCTCTTCCTCCCCCTTGTCTTCATGCCTTCCTGCACCATATTGGTCAGGAAGTGATGCATCTGCAGTTCTTTAGCATGTCAGATAGAAACCAAAGGCAAGGAGCTTGGACGGAGAGTGCAGGCTACTGTGCCCTCCTATTGGTGGTTGCCAGGAAACGGTTGTGGTTTGGAGGTGATTTCTAGCAGCAGAAAAGCTGTTGCTTTCCTATCCTCCCCTATTGGCAGCTCTTGGGCTATGGCAGCTGAGCTGCTCTGCCCCTTCCCCAGTGCTGAGATTTCAGCCACACAGCAGGGGAGCTGTGGCCCTCAGCCCTCTAGGTAGTGGCACTGGGTCATGCAGGGTTTGAGTGTCTGTGACAACACCAAATCCTTACAAGTCCAGTCCTGGCCCCAGCTCCCTGCAGGTACATTCTTCTCTGCTGCCTTCCCGTAACCTCACGGCTCTCCAGTGGCCCAGCTCCTCTCATCAAAGGATGGCTGAGAAATGTCAGTGCTTCATTTCTAGACAGACACACTCCAGGACTCCAGGCTGCCTGGAAGCCCCTTTCCTGCCCCTATAGTGTTGAGGGCGCAGCTTGTGAGGAAAGTGCCCCTTGCATGTGCTCTTGGCACGTCCACCTCCTGCAAGGCATGTCCATCCCCCCCTTGTGCCCCTCGCTGCCAGCTGCAGGCCCGCCTGCTCTTCACCGTTGTCGCGTGCATACTTGCCAGGGAGGGACCCTGCAGGTGAGCCAGCGAACAGGTGAGCAGGCAGTGCCAGTGCTCTCCCTCCTGCTCCTTGCAACCATCCCTGGCTTGCCCCTGTGGGAGGGAATGGCAGGCCAGGGGCAGCAGTGAAAAGCAGCAGCAGGCATAGGGGGCACTTGGCTAGGCACCCCCACAGAGAGGTGTATCCTTGGCAGTCCTTGCCTCTCTGCACCATATAATTGCAACCACAACATGCTATATGCACACGAGGTGCTTTACAGCAGATGAGACGACAAGGCCCGACCCAAGCAGAAATCTAGAAACCAGCCCTGTGGTCAGTGGTTCTCCCACAGTTGTGGTGATCACACATTCTGGGGTCTGCACCTTGCTGAGCGAGCCCTGGCTGCAGTGGTGCACCCCCAAGGCCACACACACCCTTGCTCTGGGTCTTGCCCTCCCCATCTCCCCCCCCCCCCGTCTCCTTGCATCCACCTCCACCAGCGTCATGTTTTGACCGCCTGCTTCCTGCTATCCTTAGGGTGATGAGAAGGCAAAAACCAGCAGCCACGTCCCCTTGCTCCTTCTTTTGTTTAACACCCAAGGCATAGTAGCTGCCGTCCAGGTAAGTGCCAGTCGGCAAAAGGCCCTCCTGGGTGAGCCTTTTGCCTGTCCGCTCTGCCTTCGACGTTGGTGTGTGTTTTTGTCTTCCGCTCCAGCCTTCGTTGCTCCCTCCTCTCCTGAGTCTCTCTTGTGCATGTCGCAATGTTCTTTTTTTCCTCTTGCAAAGAAAGGAGGAAAAAAGTTGGCTATGGCCCCTGTTACGTACCTTTTCCTGCCTTAGACCCTCCACCATGGAGGAGACGTCAGCCAGGACTGGTGGCAGTAAAACAGGGCTGGGAATAGCTGTGCTTTTTTGGTAGCAAAAAGGTACTGAGGCACAAGACTTTTTTTTGTCCACCTCCGACTGCATATTTATATTCTGAGGAGACTCTGCAAAGTCCCCGTCACTCAGTGGTGTAGCTAGAGGGGGTGTAAAGCACTAAGTTTTGCAGGGAGGCTCATCACGTCATGCAAACAGCCCCTCCCCTCTGGAGCCGTTCTGGGTGGTGGGAGCAAAATGGGGGCGAATGCCCACACATTTCTTACAATGTAAAAACAAGATACTCCTCCATTTATGCATGAGAGGATCAGACGTGTAACAAACGTTTACACCTCGTTTTTCACCCTATATATGTTCTTTCTCTGGTTCTGACTTTGCAAAGGGCTGATTGTGCTGCAATCCCACAGTTGCCTCAGTGTGAGAAACCCCTTTTGGGGGCAGGGGCAAACCTCCCTACCCCGTTGCAGCAAAGTTCGAGATTCCTTCAGAAGTGCACTGCTGCCTTTGTGTCTGGTGTCCGTTTTACTCATTTGCTCCAAGTCTCTTTCCTTGTTGTCAGAATATTGAGGGGGTTCCCCCCTCCCAGATTAGAAGAATTTACTAATTTTAAAAAATCATGATCAATGTTTGATTGAATAAATCAGTTCTGTGGAAAAGTCATTGGCTTCCTTCATTCCGAAACTAATTTATTGCGGTTGAAGAGGAAGAAAAGTTTGGGAAAAGAAGTTCAGTACTATTGAACTGGGTGTTGAAAGCCCCCAGAGAGAGAAAGAGGTCCAAGGAGAGAGTCCTCTTGCCTGTCACTCAGGATGACAGGTTCCTTCCTCTGGGCTGAAACGGAGGACTTTGGAAACTAAGGGCCTCATCCTGTCCAACTTTCCAGAGCCGATGCAGCCACAATGCAGCCCTGAAGTATGGGAACAAACATTCCCTTACCTTGAGGAGGCCTCTGTGACTGCCCCCCCCACCTCAGGATGAGGCACGTGGCACAGCTGCATCAGCACTAGAAAGTTGGATAGGATTGGGCCCTGAGTGTGTGAGTGGAGTTCTTTCATGCCTGCTGACTTGGCAACCCTCCTGTACAATAGATGTTTTCTTGGACGGCAGACACTCGGAACAGCAAAACAGATGCCATCACGGCCTTTGAAGCACCTCTGTCAGCCACACTTGTCTTCTGAATCTTGGTTTTTTCACCCCCTGAAAGTAAACAAGGAGAGGGAATGAGCTGGGGACACCTTGTGCTCACTTCACAGGTCGCAAGCCAAGTATCTCTCCAGGCAGAGTGAATATGAGAGCCCAGCTGCTCACCAAGCAGTGCATTTGGGGTCCCATAAACTATACTTTTAAATTCTGTCCTGCCCTGAATTGACAGAGCAACTTGTGGGGTGGAGAGAGGCTCCCCGGTGGGCCTCCTATCTTGGTAGCAGCCAGCCAAAGACTTTCTTTGCTTTAGAGATCTGCTAGGTGCCTTCTATGGTCACCTTCTGTACCTTCTTTCATTGAAAGCAAGACGTGTGTGTGTGGGCGGTAGGTGGGTTAATGGGCACCATGTTTTCCACTGAAGGAAGTGTAAAACCAAACAGAGAGAGAGAGAGAGAGAGAGAGAGAGAGAGAGAGAGAGATCCCACTGTGCATTTTTGTTTGCTAATTCATGCAATTCAAACTTGATCACAGCTTAGCACTGGGTTACAAATCCTCACTGGATCCCCCAGTGTCAAGGTAGATTCCAGACCAGCCTCACTTGCTCACCCCCCACCCAAGGTCCTGCAGCCGACTTCACAACTGAATTGAGATCACCCACATCCCTGCCCGGCCCTCCACCCCAGTCCCCTGACTGGGGCAGAATGTTCCCTTCTCACCCCTTGGCCAGGTCTCTTCGGCATTCTTCTGGGCTCTTA